>NC_056747.1:121465529-121551201 GCF_019279795.1 Protopterus annectens | reverse complement strand
ACCCCTGTGGTTGTGGGAACCCAGGAACAAAAAAACCCATTGGATAGGGCACCCCCCTTCCCTGTTCCAAAAAAACCAAAAAAAGGGGGAAATTTGGGGGCCCCGGGGGTTGAGGCAAAATTGAAAAAAAGGGGACCCAAAAAAAGGGAATTTTAAATTTTTTTCCAAGGGAAAGGGGTTTGGGGGGGTTTTTTTTTTTTTTTTTTTTGTCCCCAACCCCAACCCAAAAGTAAAAAAGGGTGTAAAAAGCAAAATTATCACACTCTGTCGTGGGATTGTCTTCACAGACATGTTGTGTGTGGAAGGTCACATCTGCTTCTAACATGTTTGTCATTGGCTACTGACAGCCATCCTAAGGAAATCATTGTAATGTACTGCTGCTAGCATGTAATGGCCCTGTCAACTTGCAGCAGAGATATTGGCCAATATATTTGGAAATTCTGGCACACCCTGTACAGTCCAGAGGTATCCACACAAGCCCTTAGTGCACAACATGTGTAAAATGCCTGCCAATATGGATGTAGACAGCCATGTAGATGGGTATAACACATAATGACTGGTATACATTTGCCACCACGGGTTATGCATTCACACACTCTTGTCTGGCCTGACACATAATTACTGCAGATGCAGGGGTGCCATGGCCACATACTACCCACTAGATGTTGACATACATCTGTACAGCATCCCACTGCTCTGTCTGACATACATGGCTTTTAAGGGAGGCATGGCAGCAGTACATCTGGCAAGTATCTGCACTTGACATCTCACTGGGTAAGTACACTAAGCTGCTACACATGTAACATTGCACTGTGCAGGTTACAGGTGGACTGGCTCAACACTGGCCTACATCCCCTCTGGGGGAATGCGCATGTACCTGCATATATAGCAGGCTCCCCAGGCATTTCACAGCACAGGGTAAGATACACCTGTGTGAAAATGCATAGCCACAACCAATGTAAACACAGCCACAGCCTCATATGGTAAGCTAGCATAATATTCCAGTATGTGGACTATCTGTTCTACACCATCGTCCTATGTGCCACTCACAGAATGACCCTACATATACTGGGTTGCTACACAGTTTGGTCTGATGGCTTTCTGTGGTATGGGACATGTGTGTGTATGGCCGTACGAACATGTACGCCAGTACGGTACCATGCAGTGGGGTAGCATGTAACATCAGATAAGAGGGGAGCTAGAACAACATCTACCACAGTCTACACAGGCTAACGTGCATATTAACAATATACATTCTGCCAACATTCGCCATAAGTACACAGTATGGCACATATGCACGACATATGTACAAAGGTTGACAGAGGTGTAGCTGGAATCACATACACAGGGCCAATATTGACATGTTGCTGTGATACCCTCATACATTTACTGTTGTAACAGGGTTTGTTGCAACATATGTCCTATGAGGGATATGAAGTCAGTAACAAATAAAAAAGAAAGCACCTTGGATTGGATACTCGTCAATAATCAACCCCACACTTATGAAGCAGGAACCCTCCCTGATGATGTAAGTGATCACTTACTAACCTATATTATCAGGCTCAAAGCCAATCCACCCACTCAAACCATTACTAGAACAATTATATCCAAGAAAAACTTCAACTTGGATCTATTTCAAAGTGAACTAAAAGCATGCAATTGGTCCTGCTTAAAACACTTTTCTCTTGATGAAGCTGTAGATTACTTTAATGCTAAATTCCTGGCCATACTCAACCACCATGCCCCCACTCGGTCTATTAGGATAAGAACTAAATCTGCTCCTTGGCTCTCTCAAGAAACTAAGCAAAAAATCCATCTCAGAAATAAAATCTGGAACAAATCTCGCTTAACTAAAAACCCTGCTGATCACCAGCACTTCAAAACAATTGAGAAATGAGACTAAAAAAGCAATATTGACCGATAAAAAAAACTATTACCTACAATCTCAGCAAGCTCACCAGAAAAACCCACAAAAGTTCTGGGCAAACATTAATCAGTTACTTCAACCCAGTCAATCTATCACACCCAACCCACAAGGCACAGGCAAAGAGAACCCCAAGCAAATTGCTAATGACTTTAATTCCTTTTTCACCGAAACAATTCAAACTCTTGCCAGTCACCTCTCTAGTCAAAATGCAACTATATCTAATTCTAACTTAAACCCACCATCCCCATTTATTTTCCAACCTGTCCCAACAGCTTATATTCTGTCCCTCATCCAAACACTCAAATGACTTACTACCCGCAGAATACTTACAACTAGCAGTCAAATCCATAGCCTACCCTATCTCCATACTAATCAATAGAACCATCACTGAGGGATACACCCCTAAACTTTGGAAAGTCTCTCATATTATTCCCCTTCATAAGGGAGGAAATTCTACTGAACTCTCCAACTATCGCCCCATAGCCCTACTCTCTCCCTTATCTAAGATCATGGAAAGATGTATCCACAAGCAACTGCTTGACCACCTTCTCCAAAATAACTTGCTCTCTAATACCCAACATGGTTTCAGACCTTGCCACAGTACCACCACTGCCCTCCTTTCCTTTACAGACACCATCAACAACAAATGTAACCTTAACACCCTTTCCTCTGCACTTTTCTTAGACCTGTCCAAGGCTTTTGACATGGTCAACCACCAAATACTCATACAAATTCTTCAATCTCTCTCACTTGACATTCTACCTATTAAATGGTTCAAGTCCTACTTAACTAATAGACATCAAGCTGTACTCTGGAACTCCACTCTATCTACCCATCTACCAGTTAACATCGGTGTCCCTCAAGGGTCCATACTGGGTCCTCTCCTGTTTTCTTTATTCATAAATGACCTCCACCAAGCAGTTCCCCTAGCTACATGCATACAATATGCAGATGATTCCACACTTATTTGCTCTGCCACAACTGTATCAGAACTTCACTCTGTGACACAACACACATTTAACTCTGTTGAACAGTGGCTTACACAACGGTGTCTCCTACTTAACCCAAAAAAAACTAAACTCC
Source organism: Protopterus annectens (assembly GCF_019279795.1). Taxonomy (NCBI): domain Eukaryota; kingdom Metazoa; phylum Chordata; order Ceratodontiformes; family Protopteridae; genus Protopterus; species Protopterus annectens. Next base: position 121,548,191 of record NC_056747.1, on the reverse strand, counting down.
TCCTATTCACACCTACCAATAAATCTCCCCAAATAGACTTTACAATATTATCTAAAAATGGCACACCTATATCCCAAGATCTTATTTCCAAACTGCTAGGCATCACAATCGACAACAACCTTAACTTCAACACACATATCAGCAACACCTTGAAAACTATTAATAAAAAAATAGGCTCCCTTTACAGAATCAAACCCTACCTCACTCCAGCAACTAGAATAACTATTGCCCACTCCCACCTAATCTCTTCCCTTCTCTATGCCTCACCCATATTTAATAACCTGTCAAAACATAATCTTATGAAATTAGAAAATACCTACAATAGCATAGCCAGGTTTGCTACAGGTAACCCTTTCAGAACCCACCACTGTATTTATCTAAAGCAACTAGGCTGGCTTGAATTTCAGCAGCAGCTGAAAATTAATCAACTAGCCATCGCCCATAAAATACTGTATAAACCTGCCAAAACACCTATCTACTCTTATTTACCTTTACCATAACCTGAAGACTCTAAGATCTGCACACAAACTTCTTGTAAATATTGACAAAGCAAACAACAAGGCTGGAGATTCCCTCTTCTCTAATACTGTTGGAAAACACTGGAACCTACTTCCCTCTGAACTATCTACAATTCCCTCCACAACTCTATTTAAAAAGAAACTTAAGCTCTTCCTCAAAACACAGTGGTTGTGCCCCTGTACTAATCCTGACTGACTATCTAGCTCCTGATACACGACTCAATCCTTTAGAACCCTGCATATACTTCATCCTAACATCTAATGATCTATTTCTCCATCGTAGTATTAATTACTACCAAAAAAAAAAAAAGTTTTACTACTAGATGTATTACATGTACATATGCTATTATTCTTTCTGAATGCCTATTTGAGACAGTACTTGTACTAATCAAGTCTAATTTACTGCATTTTTATACTTTAATATGTGAACAGTTTTATCTTTTTTCTTTATTTTTTTTCTCTTTTACTGTAATGTATCTGCATTTTAAACATGTATTTCTTTGATGTGAATTTATTTTAACTGTTTGGAGCTTATCTCCCCGGGCCTCTACTGAAAATGGACACATATCCAGCTAGACTAGCCCAGTCAACAAATGTAAAATAAAATAAACTGTCACGGCCTTCACCATCTACAGACTGCAATCCTTACACTACCTTCTGCAGTCCACAGATAGATTCTCCGCGGCTAACGCATGAAACCAAAGGCACAACAGTGGCCAGTCTGCAGATGACCCTGCAGATGGGGATTCCTCATAAACATGGAACTGACATGGCAGGTATTGCAACATGTACAGACATATCCAGACAAACATTGTTAAACCAGCATTACTCCAACTGCAGTATAGCAGCACTTACAGTCTGTAGTCAGGTCAGGCACACCCCCCTCCTGTTTGTTGCCCTCTTTCCACAGTGTATGTTAGAGATAAATCCCCAATCCATCTGAGATGCTGTTTGACAAACAGATCTAGTTCCTGCTCACAGTGAATTAAAAGGGCCAACACCACCATTATGATCCTAGATATTGGAGTGTGTTTCCATGCAATTTGCTATGGGAATGTTACCACAGCTGTTCCACATGCAATCAGCTAGGGGAGGGCTGCAATTCATGCAGAGGCCATCAGCTGATCATGAGCATCACTTAAAATACACATGCTGCTGCCTAAGCAAAGCAGGTGTGGGTCTCCACATCACCAGAGAGGGGGTGGGAGAGGCAGACAGAGGCAAATACCTGTCAGGGATGGGTGGGGTAGTAAAACTGTAGCAGGTTTGTGTCATACACCTACAGCACAGGGTATCAAAACCCCGGCAACTATGTAGTGCTATCACAGTTAGATGCAGTTATTGGATGTGCCACATGGGTTACCTGTTGTGGAGCACTCAGAACATATATGTGATGGTGAGTGACATCTGCAACAGGGAATACGGTAACTAAAAGATAGGTGATGTACACGTACCTGTCTGCATGAACAGGTGCCAGCATCAACACAGCCACAGTCTCACAGGGAAGCACACACATTGACACACTTGGCAGGGCCAGGAGTACAAGTCATCAGTAGTGGGATTGCCACAACACACCACTGTGCAGGTATCACATGCACCACACTGGTCATACGGAGGTCATAATGGCAAAGATTATGAGGAGGTGTCAAACATTGGACAGCATGCTTCAGTATGCCCATGGGGGGTTGTAGTGTGTGTGGATGTGGCCATATGCACCATACAACACACACACAAGCACACTGGGTACTAGTACTGACATGCATGGGTGCATGCCTGCATGGGTGTGTGGTGGTCAACTGTGCCAGCAGGCTATACAAGGGTAGGTGATAGGTATACCTTGGCATCAGGCCACATGGCAATGGTTTGAATTGTGGCTCAGGGCTGTAGTTTCTGCATTTGCCCACACAGGTGGGTATTGTATCCCCCATCCAGTCACCTGGGTGACTATTGTGTGTGGCCAATGCTGTGCATCGCCTGCCATGTATGTGTCCCTTAGTTCATGACATGGATGGTGTCTGGGATGTGCATACCTCCCACATGCATGTACAGTGACTTGGAACTGTACCTGGGGTGTCTGGCCCATGTTGTGAACATTGATTATCATCAGATGTGCTAGTCTTGCCCACCTGTGGCAGGAACTAGTAATGGGCAGCAGGTTTTACCCTGCACCTACATTGATAGCATGATAACAGCATTCCCTGGTGTCAGTGGCATATGTCCATACAGGGCATGGCAGGCATGGTATGTCAGTTGTGGGTCACATGTGAAGGCACCGCAGGTGTCCATTGGGGAACATGGGGAGGTACACTGTCTGCATGTACGTGCATATTGGACAGATGCGCAGGGTGACATGCCCTCTGTAGCCCACTGCTATCACTCCATAGTCACTACTGGTGGCCAATATGTAGTGTACTACCCACATATTGGCTGTTGCCTAGGCATGTGTGTGTATGACACATGAGTAGAGAGTGGGATCTGGGTAATACTGGGGTTAACTGTCATTGCCTGGCCTTGGTCACATGTATGGGTATGGCTTTGCACTCCAGCCTCTCAGCTATATTTGCATCTGTTATCCCAGTACGGTTGACATTGTGATATATAGTAGGACCACCATATGAGAAATATGCAAAACCCGCTCTACATTGGCCATTGGTGTCTCTCACACTCACAACCACCTCTACACAGGATACTAGTTACAAACACACACACCTGTCACATCTTGGAGTAGAACCCCTACCTAGCTAGTTTATTACACTACAGCACTAAGCAGTTATAGTATGCACCATGGACATTACTGGAGTACTCCTTCCCTAAAGGTGTATTTTACAATGAATGACATCAGCAGGATTATCAAAGTAGGGCATTTCATGTACTGCAAGTGAGTAGCCTAAAATGCATTGCTCCCTACACAGACAGTGAGACACACTCAAAACATCCACAACCGACATGTGGGTATCTAACCCCTGCTCGAGGTCTATATCACACTACAACATGGAGCTGTTATAGGACGCGCTACTGGGATTACTAGACAACTCCTTCCCCAAAGGTGTATTTCACAATGGATGACATCAGCAGGATTACCAAAGAAGGGCATTTGGAATGTACTGTGTGTGACTAGCCTATAATGCATTGCTCCGTACACAGATATTGGAACACACACAAAACATCCATTACTGTAACACTCCAGCAGTGCACAGTTACCAGACGTGCTACGGAGATTATTGGGCTACAACCTTCCCAGAGGTGTATTTCTAGGTTGGTGACATTAGCAGCCTTGGCAAAGTTGAGTATATGAATTGTAAGGTGTGTGAGTACCCTAAAAAGCATTGCTCTCTACACAGTCAGAGACGGACACACACGCACGCAATTACCATGTCTGGGGTTAGAACATCTACATAACTTTTATCACACTACAGCAGTATGCAGTTACAGCATGCGCCACGGAGATTACTGGTATATTTTTAGCCCAAAGGTGTATTTCACAGTTGATGATGTCAGCAGACATGCCAAAGTAGGGCAATGGAGGTTGTAGTGCCTGTGAATGGCCTCAAAAACATTTCTCCCTACTCTGACAAAGGGACACACACAAACATTCACACACACAATGTCTGGGAATAGAACCTCTACTTAACTAGTGTATTACACTACAGCAGTATGCAGTTATAACACGCGCCACTAAGACTACTGGGATATTTTTACCCCAAAGGTGCATTTCACAGTTGATTATGTCAGCAGACATGCCAGAGTAGGGCAATGGAGGTTGTAGTGCCTGTGAATGGCCTCAAAAACATTCCATCAACAACTCCCTATTCTGACAAAGGGACACACACAAACATTCACACTGACAATGTCTGGGAATAGAACCCCTACCTAACTAGTTTATTACACTACAGAACTACATAGTTATAGCACACGCCACAGAAATTACTGGAGTACTTCTTCCCCAAAGGTGTATATCACATTGGATGACATCAACAGCCTTGCTAAAGTTGAGTATATGAATTGTAAGGTGTGTGAGTACCTTAAAAAGCATTGCTCTCTACACAGAGACAGACACGCACACTCACAGTTGCCAAATCTGGGGTTAGAACTCCTATCTAAGTACTTTATCATACTACAGCAGTACACAGTTATGGAGATTACTGGGCTACTACTCTCCCAAAGGTGTATTTCACATTGGATGACTTCCGCAGGCTAGTTACAATAGGACTATGGGGAGGGCGGTGTGTGCATGGGCCATAACCCATTCATCTAGGGGTTGACACGCCACATGCGGACATACACTGGGTCATATGCCACAGGTACGTGTATATAACTGCTAGATGACTACTTCCTTGTACAGTCATGTTGCACAGCTGGCACGTGCACCACATAGTCTGTAATGCTGACAGATACTGGTGGCTAGTATCTGCCGTGAGTGACATCTGCACCTCATGTGTTTGGGGCCTTTTGGCTGTGTGCTGGGTGGGACAGGCCTGGATGGCTCCTTGTCACAGTCACCCTCTTCCACACATCTATGTACGTCTACCTTTGGCTTATTATAGTGTGTTGTCCTGACATAAGTCTGTATTCCTATCCACTGTGTGTGCAAGGCATGAGTGGTGCATACTGATGAGTGTCTGCACTAACTGCCAGATATGTCTGGTCCACTGGTGTTTCCAGTCATGGCCTGTGAGCATGCCCAGTATGGCCATCTGTACTGAATGTGTGGATCGTGTCCAAGTAGTTTGTGCTGCAGTGCTGACCTTTGTGTTGTACACCGACAGCATGCTGTCTCTGCAGGGTATCCATCGATCATTTGGCTTTGACTGTTACTACATTTCTGCATAGCGGGGGGGAACACCTGACTGTTTCTACATTTCTACACAGGAGTGGAGGGGCACACCTGACTCTTATTACATCACTATGTAGGACGGGGGGGGAGCACACCTGACTATTTCTACATTTCTACACAGGGTTGGGGGGCACACCTGACTGTTATTACATTACTATGTAGGATGGGGGCACACCTGACTATTTTTACATTTCTACACAGGGTTGGGGGGCACACCTGACTGTTATTACATTACTATGTAGGATGGGGGCACACCTGACTATTTTTACATTTCTACACAGGGTTGGGGGGCACACCTGATTATTATTACATTACTATGTAGGATGTGGGGTGCACAAGTGAGACTTGTTTACATTTGCTGTGACTGTGCTGGTATGTCAGGTACTCCATTTCATTCTGTATTGCTAACTATCATGCTGACCAGAGGCATACTAGTGTACTACAGAGCATGCCTTTGGTTGCCCTACATGTTATTGTCTGACTTTCTACCCTTCAGAACTGCCTACCCTGCTGTGGTCTGTCTGTGTAGGCCTGGGGGGAGGTTAACCATGGCCATCATTCTGGGACCATGGCACAGGCTCTGTTTGGGTTTGTCTACATCTGTCCTGCTGGCTGAGACTGTTGTTGGGAATGTGAACCATCCTGACTGGCATGTGTGGGTCTTATGGACACATGTCACGCAGCCCATTTCCTGCAGTGGGTGTTGTCACCCTGTGTAGTACTGGCTACTGTGGTGACACCAGTATGTGTTACAGATGTCATGGTGCCACTATGGATGTCTACTGTCTGCTGCCATAACATTCAGCCACCCAATTCCCTTGCATGTTCACATCCATACCATAGCTACAGGTAACACATTCTACTCCATTTGCCAATTGGTAGGTTGATTGACTTACCTTGAGGGTATGCCAGACTTGCAGATGGTGCTCGAGGGCTGTCTGTCAGATGCACATAGTACACTCCCTATACATGGTTGAGCACAGGTAGTGTCATGTTTGGCACCACTTTTACTGTATGTGCGAGTCAGAGAGAGGTGTCATTCCCTGGGTCCCTACTGTGTCAGTGCATGTGCTATGTGTTGCCTCTTTGCCAAGGCCAGGACACACCTCCTTCTGCCTACGGGGGCAGGCTCAGGTTGTTCCTCCTCCAAGTCACTCTGTGCCTGTGCAGGCCTTGGCATTGGTGGGGGGCTGTGTGGCCTTGCCCCATGCTGTTCCTGCTGCAGCTGTTTTCGCAGGATCATATTGTGTAGCATAGCACATGCCATAACAATTTGGGTACATGTAGCTGGTGAATACTGCAAGGCACCACTGACTGTGTCCAGACACCGGAACCGTGACTTGAGCATCCCAAACACACGTTCTATTATATGTCTGGCCTGTGCGTGTGCCTCATTATGGCATTGTTGTTCAAGTGTGTGTGCATTTCTGATGGGTGTCATCAGCCCGGGCTCCAGTGTGTACCCAGCATCCCTCACTAGGTGACTGTAGGGGATGTCCACATTGACAAATCTCTGGTACAGCTGCATCAGATGCCATATGTGTGAATCGTCATAGCTTCCAGGGCAGCCAGCACACACATTATAATGCCCTGAGTATCACATATGACCTGGCAGTTGATGGAGGGGATGCCCCTGTGGTTGATGTAGGACTTACCCTGCTCACCGGGTGGTGCTTTGATCCGTATGTGTGTGCAGTCTATAGCACCCACTACCCCAGGGTATTCTGCTATTTGGTGGAAGAGATGCATATTGCTGGTCAGCACCTCACGGGTGTTGAGGAAATATATGTGCTCACTGGCATGTGCTGACATGGCATCCAGGAATTGGTTGAATACTCTGGATGCTGATGCCTGTGAGATCCCCATGATATCCCCAATTGTGCTTTGGGATGTACCTGTGGCTAATACACCTAGGCCTACACATACCACAGGTGTGTCCGGCACAGCTAAACAATTTGCTGTAGGAGGTCTCTGTCCACCCTATAGCACTCCACTTATCTCCAGCTCATATAGCCCCTGGTAGATTACCCTGAGTCTGTATACTCTTCTCAGTCTCCTCACTGTGGGTTGTTCGGCAGCATTGACATCCTCACCACCCTCAGCCTCTTGCACATGTTCTGTGTTGTCTGTTGCAGCCCTTCTCATTTTGTAGGCTTGTTTGTTAAAATTTCTATGCTTGTGTACACCAGTGGTGTAGAGTGTGGGAAAACAAAAGGGGAAGGTGTGTGCTTAGTTTATAGTAGTGTTCTGGGCTGGGCTGGGTCTGCCTGTGTAATTGGCTGGGTCTGATACATTTCACCTGCCAGCTAAGCTAGTTCACCTTGATTACCTTCCTACTGCTGTTTTCCCTTCCCATTGCCTCCCTGTTTAAGCTTGTGTGCACACTGCGCAAACAGAGTCCTCAAATGTGCACACTGCTGCTATTTCCTGGTTTAACTTCTTTTTTCTTCCTGCTAAACCCTGTGATTGGCACGCACACCGCTTAGCCGCCTTAAACACTGCTAGACAGGTTTAGACCCACTCTCTAGCTTAGCTCTGCTAAGCTAGGAGCAAACCCGAGCCCCAGGGCTCCAATCCACTTACAGTATGTCTGACACACACCCTCATGATGTCACCTACCTCCTAGGCTTGCACCCAGCTATTCTTACTCTTACACTGTTGGGACCTGCGTCACATGTTGGGGAAAACTGAGATTCACTATCCTTCCCCTCATTTGCATAGGATTGCCTGCTAATGCATAGTTACATGTCTCACACTGAGCCTCACCCCTTAGCAACCATTACTCACTGGCCTGGTAGGCTTCTGCCTGCCATTAACTTGCATGGCAGAATACTGATTTTAGTTAGAATGCTTATTTTAGGTTTATTTTCCCCCCAATCCCATTTGTGCTTCGCTGCCCTATACTTAAACAGCCGAGTTCAGCAAAAAAAAAAAATAAAAGTAATTTTTTTTTTGTGTGGTTTGCAATGCCAGTGGCCTTGTACTTGGCCATTGGCATGCTTCCTCAATGATATGCAGCCTTTATTTGGAGCTGTCATGTCTCCGTTTTGTAATCTGGAGAAATGTACTCCGTTACTAACAGAGTACATTTCTACAGATAGCACTTGTCTTGCACAGACTATTGCAAGCTTCCTGGATTGCAAAATCCTCATTTGCATGGATTTCTCTGGCAAATAAGGTGATTTGCATACCAGGGCTTATTCCATGCATGATTAGTGCAGGAGCTCTTGTGCACATCCCTGCAGGCTGTTACTGGATCGCACGGCAGACATATTGCCTACTAGAGCTCCTGCACTAATCATGCACGCCGTGCAGGGCATAGAGAATGCGGGGTCTGTTCTTTTAAGATAGCAAACAAAAATTTTCTCAGCAGGTTCACTTTGCAATTTTAAGAGGACATCACGATAGCTACTATGTACATGTAGTTTATTTATCTGTATAAACTATTTATTATATTAGACTTTCTGCCAAAAGTATTGTTGGTCAATTCAATTAGCAAGTCAAGTGCCATATGGAAAGCAAGTTAGGAATTGTTGCTGGTTGCTTCTTGAATAGCTAATAGCACAGGTTGGCAAAGTGTTGCTGGGGTGTCAACAGATCACTGACAGTAGTGGGTACCACTAAGGAAGTGCTCATATATGAATAGCATGAAGTTGAAGTCATTGCATGCTGGCTCACTGTTAGGTGGTTAAAGGCAGGCAACAATGAAAAAAAAACTCCCTGTCAATAAAATCACACTGTACAAGGATATCTCTATCCCCTCTCCATTAAGGTTTTGAACAGTGAAGGTAATGGATCATTATTCCTTTCAGATGTTGAAGGAATAGAGTTATAAAGATTAATGATTTAAACTTCCTAAGGCAATTTATGAATTACTACAGAAAAAAAGTTTAATGGTGGAATATGGCATCTACAATAAACCTTGACTCTTCCATTGTGAACATAGTTTAAAGTTATATGGCTTTTAACAACTATAAGAATAGTAAATAAGGGGAATAAATATTGCATTAGTATAGAGAAGTATAGTAAAAGAAAAAAAGAACGTAAGTTACATTTATATGGAAAAAGACTGAGCAAAGATCCAGACAAGTATTTATTCTGGTGTCTGCAAAAGAGCTGTTAGATATTGCCATTAATTGCACATTAATTCTATAAATAGTTACTTTTCTGTTGCATTCAGATGGTCAGTTATATTCATAATATAAGTATAAACTATTGACAAGTAATATAGGGAGGAAAAAATATACTAGAGCTTTCAGTATGTTGTGATCTTTGTTTATGTGATGTCCTAGGAAATAAAGATTTTGCAAGTTATCTTTGTCGGACAGAATTACTCTTTCTATTGCTATTATATGGTCTTAAGGAGGAGCCTGGTGATTCTGTTCAGTGAGAAGAGATTATCAGGGATATGTTCCCATATCATTAAAATAAATTGAAAATGTGATATTTAATCAAATGCCACTCTTTTAATTTCCATGTAGTTCATATCTGGCATTTATAAATAAAGATGAATGTGTTAGTTAAATGTGTTACCTTTTGTAGAAATGTGTTACCTTTTGTAGAAATGTGTATCAACATTTTATTGAAGCAATAACAATTTTAAAAGAAAGATTCCTCAACATCACCCCCTCCACATGCGCAGTTGTGCACACAGACACACACACACACACACACACACACACACACACACACACACAGACACACACATTCAATTCCCTACATAACCCCTACTGTGACCGTCCGGGCAGATACACACACACATACACACACAGCCTCTGCAACAACCAAAAATACACGCTACCAACAGACACAGAATTCAACAGCTAAATCATTTCTTCATACTATATAAAGTGTGCCAAAATAATTTTAACTATAAAAGTATCAGCTTACCAAAAAGTAAAAAAAATACACTTTACTCTACTACACAGTCATGTGCTAAAATTTTTTTCCTGACTTTGAATGCATATGTTTAGGTACTGAGGGATTGCAAAGTGTACTCTTTCTGTATAATCCCATTGTGGTATGACATCATGGTTTAATAAACACATAACATAAAGCCTTATTACATGAAAAGGAGCAAGCTACCATTTCAAATCAGCTAAACTATGATGTATGGAACTAAGAAGAAACTAATATGTAGATGCAATAAATAAAACAAGACATCCACATCTTAAATCAGTGCACCAAACTATTTGAAAGAAAACTAAAATTAATAATAAAATAAAAGGATGTTTCACTCAAAGCAAAATGTGGTGGACTGTGCAATATCCAGTTATGAGTCCACCTCACTATCTAGCATACACATACTGATTTTGCAGTCAGCCCTTCCCAACAGTTGCAATGAGTATATAAAATCTTATAAAAAAAGAATGTAGGCTGTTGTTTTCACTTGTGTTCATCACAGAACTACAGAGCTGCTTTAATGAATTTACAAAAAATAAAAAAAATAAGGCCAAGTCTTTTGTCAGTGAGATGCTTATTTTAGAATTCTGTTTCCATTTCATCATACTCGATGCTTGTCATAATAAGATTACTGACACGCCTTTAATAAATTGTTCTGCTCCTACATTTTAATTAATAATTGGAGATTACTAAGCAAATAACTGAAGTCTCCACGTAATGTTGGTATTATGTGCATGCACCGTTTTTCACACAATATCCCACTCATTGCACAATTGCACAATCCACTAAGTAGTTATGCAGTTACTCATCCCCTCTGGACACATTGCCAAGAGAAATGTTGCATAGGGTTCTGTAGCTGTGTAAAGCACTTTCTGTAATCCAGGATATCATCCAGTTTCCTAACAAATCTCATTCCTGCATTTCATTTTCCTTTGTTTGCCTAATGCAGTTTCAAGTGAACTACTTCCAAGCTACGTCTTAATCTTCTTCTGATGAATACAGAGACAAGAAACAGAAGATCTGAAGTAATGCATGAAGCCTTCTCCCTTGGAGTACTTTCCCAATATGATCCCACTCCCATTTTTACACTGCTTCCCATTTAAACATGCAGTAAAGAATTAACCTTGCTAACCCATATTTAGGTTGTTTTTAAAGAATAAAAAAGGCTTTTGGCAATTTAGCAGTGGAAATTGGCTAGTCTTAAAATGGCTGCAAGGCTAGTCTTGTGCTTACCTATGAAAACGTTTGAAGGCTACATAAAAGCAATGTATTTACTCTATTTATTCATCTATCTTTTGTTGACTAGAGGAGCCCAAAGGGACCATTTATACTACTATGCATTCTATAAAAATGTTTCCAAGTTTGAGTGCTTTGGGGTTTATTAAGTTTTGACTTGGTTGCTTGCTGCTTCTTTGTTGTCCTTTTTTAGTGTTTATACTACTATGCAATCTATAAGTGTTTCCAAGTTTGTGAGTGCTTTGAGGTTTTATTTAGTTTTGACTTGGTTGCTTGCTGCTTCATTGTTGTCCTTTTTTAGTGTTATCTGCACTAACTAACCATGTTTGCTCAGTAGAAATGAATTGTTGTTTTTGTGTTTTTCAATATATCAGAGAATTTCAGCCCAGAATTCTGTTTATAATTTTATCCTACCTCTCTGAGCAGTTCTAAAATCTTCAAATCTTGCCATTAGCACAAAGGATTAAGGTTATCAGCTGATAGTGTACTGATTCTTATGGTACAGGGCTTGATTCATTTGCGTAAGTTACTTAGGCAGATAGTGCTTTGGGGATATTGGACTAGACTTCTCTATTGTCTCCTGGGCCATATGCCTAGTAGCTACCTCTGAACCTAAGTTAGTCCACTATGATTCCTCGATTTTGCTGAAATTAAATCCATGCTTCATCTACCTGACATTTTTTGTGTGCTGTTCACAAACTGCTTTGATAATCTGGATCCTAAAATGCATTATGTTCAGCCTCACTTTCTTTAATAACATTTTTAATAACCTAGCCATGTTATCTTCAATGTCCTGTACCTTCTATTGAATAACATAGTCAACTTCATTTCAATGTCCTGTACCTTCTGTCTGAAAAAGAGTAACCATTGTTATTTTGACTTGTGCGTGCACAAATAGTGTGTTTCACCAGCAGGAGTAGTCTAAATGCAGAACAGGGCTGAATAAAGGAACCTCCTAAGTACTGCCTACAAATTCAGTTTCACCACATTGAGGTGCATTTCAGTGTTCAATGCAGCTGACTGATATTCAGTTGACCCAGGTAGCTAGTTGTTAATGTCATCATTTAAAATCAATATCAGGATAAAAGTGTTTATACTTCTGATGACAAGCTTTGCTCATCATCCAGACCACACTGAGGGTATCAATTACTGTTTCACCCATACTGTGTAGGAGTTTCAGTAAATATTTTGAAGTGAACGTGAATTAGCAGCTGATTCAAATGTGTCTATTATAGATATGTTACTCATTACAGAATATTTGGATATTGCCATTGTTCTGTTTTACTCCAACTAAAATACAATTGTTGCAGCTCAACAAAGACTGGAATAAAAAGGGGAAATATAATTTAGAGCTTAGACATATTCAAGGGGGCCTTTTTGACAGCTCCATTTTTATCAATGATGCTAAAAGCATATAATAAAATGGGTCTACTGTATTTGGTCAAATTATACTTGGTCAAAAGTGATTTCAGGCAGCCCACTTCACTGAAAGCACATTTGGTCGAAAATGAAATATAGCCCCAGCCCCACTGCAGTGCGACCCTGGAGTGAGAATAAGTAAAAGGGTGTGGGAGGGCACAAGCCCCTCATTGGGGGGTGTGGGGGGCACAGCCCCCCACATTTTGCAAATAGTTTTTACTGAACATATATATATATATATATATATATATATATATATATATATATATATATATATATATTTATTCATGTATTTTTAATGGATACACCTTTATATAACAGTGAATACACTACAATTATGTGGGGGGCTATGCCCCCCACACCCCCAGTGTGGGGGGCAATCCCTTACTTCTCACTCCAGGGTCGCACTGCAGTGGGGCAGGGGCTATGTTTCATTTTCGACCAAATGAAATTCGACCAAATGTGCTTTCAGTGAAGTGGGCTGCTTGAAATGATTTTCGACCAAGTGTAATTCGACCAACTACAGTAGATCCAATAAAACAAGGGGTATCACTGAATGCTTAAGTTTGCACCATTGTTTTGTGAAAAAAAGCAGATTCCTGTTTTAATGTTGTCTGGCCCATGTCCTTCTCTGTCAGTGAAACACTGCTTGACTTTTTTGATATTTTCTGAGAAATTACAGATTTAAAACAGATTTATTCTCTGTTGGAATAAAAGTGTTGTAAGGTATAAAGTTTGTCTAGTAAAAATATCAAACATTCTATATTAAATTTATATTAAATCTTTTTGAGGGCTGTAATTTTTTTAACATCCTTTTTCTATCATCTTTTTATAAAAATTATGCAGGTCATAAGATCACATCTAAAAGTTTTAATCTTCTCTCTTGCTTGATGAAACAGTGAGATCCACAAGAAGGTTTCAAACTGTGAATCAACCATAGTCTGTTGTATTACAAGTAATAATGGGACAGATTCCAAAAACGTTGCTTTCAGGCTCAGTCTGCCCTGATTCCAAAAGACTTACTCTTGATGTAAGTGACTTACTTCGGTGTAAAGCCTATCTATAAACAGGCTTAGACTGAGAGCAGATTTTCAGAAGCCCTGGTCTCTGTGTAAGGAGATTGGGCAGGAACATGACAAGTTACAGAAACTATTCTATGGGAGGTAGATAAAGGGTAATGATAGGTAATCAGTCTGCACACCATTACAAGCTTAGCCCCCAAAAAAAGCAAAACATTCAAAAGTTTATTGCAGTCTCAAGCAGGACAAGGCAAGCCAGGCAAGGGAAGAATTTAAGGCTTCTCATCCAATTACCTAGGTTTACCTTGAAGTTGGCAGTGGTCTACAGTGGTTCACATTATTCAAATTTGCTCCAGAGGTGAGGGATACATTGGGACATGAATGAAAGAAATGGCTTCATGAATGAGGCAATAGAGGTCCTTTGCTTTGAGATTCACAATAGGTAAAGGAATCCTATTTGCCCAACTTGATTATGGCCTTCCCATATTAACTGCTACCGCAATCTCTAACATATGAATCTTGCAAAGCATCACCCTTTCAGGTAGACAATGGCATCCCTGCCAAAAAATCAGTAAAGTATAACGGCCACCAATCTGGCAAAAAGCAGTACTTAAGCTATTTCCTGTTGAAGCCTTCTCACTACTAGCAGTAAAATATAATCAGGAAAACCCAGTCTAATAATGTTAGAGAACAAACACACTTGGGCGCAGTTTTTCAAACCCAATGCACACATCACAACTGTGTGGAAGTTATTGGTGAGAATGTTAAAGTGGAGGAGAACAAAGATGGAGCCTTTTGTGGTACACAGGTGGTGACTGGGAGGTATGGCGAGAGGGTGGATTCCCATTTTACTGACTGATACCTATTGGACAGGCAACTTTTGAACCGTAGATGGGTAGAATGAGCGGGACCTAATGAGGGCATTTGAAGTACGTTTACTGTGACAAACTGTGTTGAAGGCTTTAGACAAGTCTAGAAATAAGAGGAGACCAATTTGCCATTATCCCTAGCTTTATTGACAGTATGTACAAAGGTTAGAAGTGCAATGTTAGTACTATGGGAAGGAAGGAAGCTGTGTTGTGTATGGAAACGTTCTTCCTGTAGGAGATAATTTTGCAATTAGTTTTGAATACATTTTTCCAAGTATTTTGCAGAGAGGAGATTAGATTGCTATAGGTCTAAAGTTAGCAATATCTGTTGAATTTCCCCATTTGTGTAGTGGGATAATGCGTGACTTTTTTCCAGATAGCAGGAATGTGGGATTCCTGGAATGAGCTATTTATAAGGATTGAGACAGATTAGGCAATGCTATCAGCTCCTATTTTAAGGTATTCCCTTTGATGATCATCAGCTAAAGTAGAGCATGGTTTAAATTTTTTTAAGGGTAGATTTATATAGGATGTGGATTTGAAGGTGAAAGTGGATGTGGTGATGTCTGCTGGGCAGGTCTAGGGTTAGATGTTGGGGAAACCTTGGTTAGAGATGCTATACTATCTATAGAATCAAGTTAATTGTATGGCAGTTTTGAGTGATGAGTTATTGGGAGAGGTTAGGGTTGAATTTATGGCCCGGATGCAAGATTTCTTTAATGGCTGTTAAGATTTTTTTGTGGTTGTATTTACTATTATTCTGAAAGTTATCATAGAACATTCTTTTTCATTCATTAATTTGCCTTTCAAGTACAATTGTGAAGCGTTCTGAAGTTTTCAAGATATTGCGGTACTTTGTTTTTGCCATTCTCTCCATGTTTTGTCTCTATCCTGCATTAACATTCTGCTCTTTTTGAACAGCCAAACTGCATTGTTTTTAGTCTTTCTTCTAGGACATGCAAGACTATTTAGGATATGCAGGAAAGTTGTGTTGAATTCAGTTAGTGTTATCTAAGGGGAGGACTTTTAGGAATTTTCAGTTAATAGATTGTAATGGAACATTTCTGGGTTAAACTTGGAAAGGTTGTGTGTTTATAAACGTGCTTTTTTTGAGTGGGTGTGTGAGATGTCTGGCAGTCTTTTGGGTTTCTAATACCATGACAGGAATGGACACCATTCCTGCATCAAAGTATGATTAAAGTTCATGAAATAAGTACAGGTGATACATCATAATTCAACCATCTCACAACTCGACCATTTGGCAATTCAACCATACTTTCAGCCACCCAGGCATCCCACAATTCAACTGCCATCTCATATTTCAACCCAAAAAGGAGTCTGAAAAGTTGCTCATTGTTGCCTGTTGTGTTGTTTATATAGTGCAGTTGTTTTAAGTGTTGCAAAAAAGTGAAGAAATGGGCCAAAGAAGAGTCAAACTGACAGGAAAAATAAGTGGTTGAGCATTGAAAAGAAGAAAGAAATCATAAGTAAAATTGAGACAGGAGGTAAAATAAGATGATTAGCAGAACAGTATGGCATGCCTAGGTCTACCATCTCAATATTTTGGAAAAACAGACAGCATCATAGGTGCTAAGGTGTCAAAAGAGGAACAAACGTTTTTGACAAACACAGAAAGACAATTCATGAAGATATGAGAAGATGCTTCTTGTCTGGATCCAGAAGAGGCAGATGAAGGGAGATCCAATAACTCAGACCATGATCTTTGAGAAAGCTAAGCTTGTCTTTGAAGACCTACAAAAAAAGTTCAGGAAGTATTTCACAGCAAACAGAAGAATTTAAAGCAATTACAGGATGGTTCCACAGATTTAAAAATATGAAGTGACATCCACAGTGTTCTGAGACAAGGAGAGGCAGCACTATGCTGACAAAGAAGGTGCACAGAAATTTGTCAAGGAATTTGAAGAACTGATAGAGAGAGAGAATGCTTATCTGCCAGAGCAGATTTTTAATTGTAATGAAACAAGGCTTTTCTAGAAGACATTGTCAAGTAGGACTTGTATAACCCAAAAATAAGCTAGGATTCCAGGTTACAAGCCCATGAAAGATAGGTTCACACTCCTCCTGGCAGCAAATGCCAGTGGAGACCTCAATCTGAAGCCTCTGCTGCTGTATCACTCAGAAAACCCAAGATGCTTTGCAAAATAATTATAAAATCAAAACTACCTGCGATGTGCAAAGCAAACACCAAAGCTTGGGTAGACCAGTTAGTTTTCACGGATTGGATTCTTGAGGAGTTTGCTGCAAGTGTCAAGAAGTACCCGACTGAAAACAATTTGCCAATGAAACCTATTCTGCTTCTGGACAACACCTCTGCCCACTCACAACAGTTAGAGGAAATTCTCAGACAAACTATGATTTCATCAAGGTTCAGTTCCTGCCTCCCAACGTAACTTCTTTTATTCAACCTATGGATTAAAAAGTCAATGCCTGCTTGAGGAAGCTTTACACAAAGGCATTCTTCTCAAGGCTCTTTGCTGTGACCCATTCTTCAGGTAAACATTGGAAGAATTCTGGAAGGCTGAGTTTAACATTCTTCATGCCATATCATTCATTAAAAGTGCCTGGGATGAAGTGTTGCAGAAAGCCCTTCGTGTAACCTGAGGGAAACTGCTTCCTTCCTTTTTCACAGAATGAAGTTGTGAATGAAGCAGCTGAAATGCTGCAGGACATTGTTTCTACAGCAGAGTACCTGGACATAGGGGAGGTGGATGAAGTAGATGTGGGGGAACTGCTAAAAAAACATGACAATGAGCAGTTCAAAGAAAAAGAAAGGGAAATTTCTCTGAAGATGAGGACACCAGGGAAAAAGGACCTTTGCCTACAGTTTGCATTAAAGAACTTCTATCCATCTGGGAGAAGGTGCAGGCTATATAGTCTGAGTGGCACCTCAACACAGGTGATATCAATGGGATGAAGGACTTGAACAATACAATCATGCCCCACTTCAAGACCATACTGAAAAAGAGGGAGATACAAGTCACCCTGGACACATTTATTTCACCTACATCTGCCAAAAAACAGAGGGAACAGGCAGGACAGGCTGAAGAAGACTCTCCTTCCAACAACTAAAGACTAAGTTCTGTAAATGGTGTAAATATGGTGACTTGTGTTCAGTTTCTGGCCTGGACACTGGTGGGGCTGGACAGAGAGAATGGGCACAAGGGTAGGATGCCAACTCACCTGAATGGATGAGCCAAGTAGGGGAGCCACTGAGCAAAGTCCTGGAGCGGGATTAAAAAAACACACCCCAATATACACTGTATTATGTCTTGTTTCTTTTGGGGATGTGGATAGGAAACTGTTGTAAGATGTTTTAAGTTATAACCTACTAATAATTCTACCACCACCAACATCCCACACCTCCCTATAACTCAGCATCCCCTTCTCACTCAATCCAGTACAAACATCCTATATACAAAAATTAATAACTGAACTCAAACACACCACCTTCGCTGCCAACAACCTCCGCAACGAATCCCTCCAACTCGCATCCTCATAGCCTATCCTATTTCATTACAAATTAACAGATCCATTATCAAAAACATTGTGCCAACCTTGTGGAAAACCTCTTTCATTATTCCCCTTGACAAAGGTGGCCTTACAAAACTCTCTAACTATTGCCCAATAGCAATTCTTTCACTCCTGTCAGAGAATCTAAAGAGATGTATAAATCATGAAATTCTCTCCTACATCCTCTCCAGTAACCTTCTCCCCCCAACCCAACATAGCTTCCACCCATCCCACCGCCCTACTCAGATTCACCAACACTATAAACTCTTATAGGAACCAAGGCAACTAATCTTCGCTACCTTCATTGATTTAGGTTCATAGGTAGGTACTAGGCGATCTGCCCGAGGGCATTTATAAACCTAGCCAGTGTGTGTCTGTTTTCACTGCCCCATTGATTAATTAACTGATCCTCTGTCAAGCAGAGCCAATGAAGTGATCCCAGGGGTGTATTTTCTGTTACCCATCCACTTGTCAAGGTTTCTCTTGTTGAGTGTTAGTGAGGGGCTCTGCCTGATGTAATTTGGAATTTTGTTGCAAAGCATGGGGAGTCTCTGTGACAGGAATCTATCCCTCCAGCATGTTCTGTTTATTGTTGTGGCAAGGTTTAGCTCACTAGAGCGCGTGGCTCACAGTGACTTGGATTTCTTTAGGTGGAGCATGTCCATCAATTCTGAGTTGGACATGGCTTTAAGTCAGGCAGAGATCACCTCTGAGTAAGCGATATGCCACTGAGTACAGACGGAGTTTTTTCAGTCGGGCTGTATAGGACATATGTTTGAGACCAATAATCCTCTTGGTGAGGTACTTTTGTGGTCTTTCCAACTGTTGGAAGTGTCTTGTGAGGTACATCCCAAATGGGGCATTGTACTCTGATGGGTCTAATGAGTGACGAGTAGAGGGGCACTATAACCTCTATTTTAGGATGCGCGAACCTTTTAGTAATTAGATGGGCCACATAGAAGGATTTCCTAACTACTTTGGCAATATGATTGTCAGGAGATATTTCTATCTACCTAGGTCCCCAGATCTCTTACTACCTGTTCTGTATTAAGGGGGCTGCCACCTATGTGGTAGTTCGTGGGTGTTTTGTTTTTCCCAAATGGGATGACTATGCATTTTTTGGCATTTAGCTTGAGGCCATGACTTTGACACCAAGTGTCTGTCTCAGTAAGGCCCTTTTGGAGGATGTCAGTGTCAGCCAGAGAGTCAATTATGGCTCCCAGTTTGCAGTCATCAGCGAACTTGGTTTAGTCATAATCTTCCTATGTTAGCCTGTACTTCTCAGAAGTATATGCCGAACAGTAGGGGTCCCAGGACCAAGCCTTGCAGGACACCACTTGTGACTGGTTTAGAGTCTGACCTGGAGCCCGCTATTCTTACCTTGCGAGTTCTGTCTGTAAGCCAGTTGGCAACCCATCTCGTGATATAGGGGTTTATGTTCAGGCTGGTGAATTTCTCTGTAATACCAAAGTAGGGAATGGTATAGAAAGCCTTGGCGAGGTCAAGGTAGGCTGTGTGAACCACCTTTCCCTCATCTATGGCCTTGGTGATGGTCTCAAAGAAGTCAACCAGGTTTAGTAGGCATGATCTGCCCTTAATAAAGCCAAACTGGGTTGGATCAAGTGTTTGGAAGTCCCCAATGTCTTTGTTAAGGAGTTCCATGATGATGCGCTCCATAGCCTTGCAGACCAGGCTAGTCAGGCTTATGGGGGTGATAGTTACCAGGCTCAGTTGTGGCCCCTACTTTGTGGAGAGGAATAACCGTTGTTGTGCGCCATTCTGTGTGCACATAGCCTGTGGAGAGGCTGAGGTTGAACCGTGTGTTTAGGTGGGGGGTTAGTTCGTTCTGTAGTTCGTGCAAGACGCAGCCTGGGACACCATCTGTTCCCATTGACACTGTGTTTGGCTTTTGAAAGGGCTATTTTAACCAGTGCATCTGTGATTTTTGGGACACTACACTTTTCCGGTATTGTTGTGGGCCCTTTTGGAGGTGAGAGGGGGGTGAAGTTTGCACTGAATCTATCTGCCAGGATGTTGGCAATGTCAGTAGGTTCAGTATATTTTGTGCTATTTTGCACGAGTTTAGTGCATATCTGCGAGTTGCCACTTCGATTCTTAACATAGCTAAAGAAGGCTTTGGTTATCTCTTGAATCCTTGGCTATTTTATTTTTGAAGTAAGCCTTGGATGATTTCATGAGGTACCTCAGTTTCTTACTAATACTGATCAGGGATGTCTTTCCTTCTTGGGATTTGCTTTTTTTTCTGAACTAGTTTCCTCCTCCTATTGTATAGCCTGTTAATTGCAGGGGTCCACCAAACTGGTTTCCTTCACTTAGAGGAGTGAGTCTTGGTTTTGCTAGGGATGGCACGATACATGCATCCTTGGAGGTGCTCATAGAGTGCATTTGTAAAGGTTTCTTCATCTTGGGCAGCGTTATCCTTTAGTGTGAGGGCCGTGAAACTTACCACCTCTGTCTTAAGTAAGGTGAAGTTTGCTTTAGAAAAGTTTTTTTTACTGTGGTTTCCTTAGTTGGGGGCGGTGGTGGGGTGTGGACATCCAGAGTGATTAGTTTATGGTCTGATCTAACCTTCTCACCCCAACCCAACATAGCTTCCACCCATCCCACCACCCTACTCAGATTCACCTGTCGCCAATGTTGGTGATGACCAGGTCCAATATGTTTTCACCTCTGGTAGTGGAGTTTACCAGCTGATCCAGGACATTTGAGTTGATGAATTCCAGGAAGCGCTGGGCCTGGGAATTTGTACTTGAGTAGTTTTCCCAGTGAATGGTAGGGTAATTGAAATCACCCAATATCAGGGTGTTTGGTAGAACCTTCATGTTTTCCAGTGACTCCAGAAAGGTGGGGAGTGGTGGTCCTGGGTCATGGAGGGTGATCTGTAGCAGGCCACAATTTGCATTGCAGATTTGCTCGATGTTAATTGCACATGGATGATCTCAGAGGTATCATGCTGCACCACTAACCTGGAGGTGTAGGTATCCTTGATAAATATGGATAACACCCCCTCCTTTTGTGTTTTGGTCTGTGTTCTGTGGCTGAAACGTGTGGTATGAGTTGTAGCTCAGTAGTGCTTGGATGCTCTCTGGAGCCTTGAACCAGGTTTCAGTTACTGCACAGATGTCAACGTTCTCCATACTGAGGAGTGCTTCTGTTTCGGTCTGTGTTCTGTGGCTGAAACGTGTGGTATGAGTTGTAGCTCGGTAGTGCTGGGGTGCTCTCTGGAGCCTTGAACCAGGTTTCAGTTACTGCACAGATGTCGACGTTCTCCATACTGAGGAGTGCTTCGAGTGCGTGCATTTTGAGATTTAAACTCCTGGCATTGAGTAGCACAACCCTCAGTTTTTTGTTAATTGTGCTGTTTACGGAGGTGGGTTTGACTTTATTGAGCCATGCCTAAAAAAGGCACTATGGGGGCAGAAAGAGCCTTGGCCAGTATTCAAAAGCCTAGGGGTGACAGGTGCAAGCCATCTCTTGTGAAGCAATGTGGCTTGTCGAGCATGTCGTCCCAGGCTGACAGACACTGGATCCCCTCTGAATGACACCAGAAGCTTAGCCAATTGTTGAAATTTATCATTTTTTTCTTTATACTGAGGTATCATTCTTGGTGAGGGCATGATGCTACTCGGGGTCAGGGTCATACCAGCCTGGGCTACATGATCAGGGAGCTCTTCCATTTCTCTCTTCATGTAGTCCAGGGAGGTACATCTCGGGTCATTCACACCAACATGAACAATGACAGAGTCATATTTGTACTTGTTCTGGAGTGACCTGAGTGCTTGTGTTATGTAGCAGATTCTGGCTCCCAACAGGCAGCTAACGGTAACCTTCTGCTTGTCCAGCCTAGTGAGTGGGACGTCAGTGTGCCTAACTATAGAGTCACTTATTACTAGTGTGTTAGGTATTGTTATTTCGCCTTAAGGGCTGTGATTGTGCGGCACACTGATTTTGTGTTTTATGTGTTGTCTGGTTTGTGACGGGAAGTGCAGGTTGTTTGGGTGTCTGCTATGGAGGTCTCTGATGCTTTTGCAGGTTTTTATTTAGAGCCTCCAACTATAATTTTGTGTATTTGTGTATTTTTTGCCAGTTCTGTTTTAGTAGCTCTGTGTGCGGCTGGAGTTGTGGTGCAAGTGTTAACCTTGACTGTCTGTTCCAGTCTTGGGTGGAGACAGCTTAACTTCCAGTTTGGCTGTATAATTGCATTTCTCGCATATGTTCGTGTTTTGGGGTAGGAGGAGAGGGTTGTCTGTGTACATGAGGCAGTTTGTAACGTTGCCTCATTTATCCAAGGCATTTGATATAGTATCTCACATAAAACTTCTTAATTGTCTCTCTGACCTTAACTTCAACACCCCCACTCTGCACTGGTTCAAAAGCTACCTAAACAACTGACACCAGTCTGTCAAATGGAATAACTCCATATCATCCTCACTCCCAGTCACTTTAGGCATACCCCAAGGTTCTATCTTCAGTCCACTGCTCTTTAATATCTTCACCAATCAACTCCTCCTAGCTGCCATAAAAGCCAATATAGTCCAGTACGCTGATGACACAACCCTCATATACTCTGCACCCAATATCCAACTTCTTCAGCAAAAAACCCTACTAGCCTTTACTGAAATTGAGAACTGGCTGAATAACTCACAACTTATACTTAACCCCCCCTCCCAAAAAACAACTCATGTTGTTTCTCCCAGCCAAACCCACTGACCTCTCCTTTTCTTTATTCTCCACCAATAACACCCAAATCACCCCAGTCTGAGGCAAAACTCCTAGGCGTTATTGACCAACAACTCAAATTTAATAAAAACATTTAGACAACCATCACTAAAGTCCACAATAAAATAGGCTCCCTCTACAGTTGCAAAGGATACTAGAACTCGCCTTCTATAAACACTGCTATACGCTTCTCCCTCACTAACAAACCTAAATAAAACCAACTTAAATAAACTCTCCACCTGCTACAACAAAATCACCATATTCACCGCTAATCCCAAGTCACTTCCCACCATTGCCATGCCCTATAACCCTACAATTGCTAGAATTCCCCAAGCATCTAAAATATCACCAACTCAACCTAGCCCACCAAATACTGTACTACTATGAAAAAACCCTGCCCAGAATGACCTCCTTAACTTCCACAATCCAAACAGACTACACTCCAGCAGCAAAGCCTTAATTGAAACATATCTTGTAAAAACAACTCAGGTGAATCTCTTTTTTTACCCAAGAAATTGCCAAGACCTGGAACAACCTT
Source organism: Protopterus annectens (assembly GCF_019279795.1). NCBI lineage: Eukaryota > Metazoa > Chordata > Ceratodontiformes > Protopteridae > Protopterus > Protopterus annectens. The sequence goes on along the minus strand of NC_056747.1, from coordinate 121,524,585 downwards.
CCTCCTGATCTTAGAATTATAAAAATCTGCATCCTCCTCTAAGACTCTCCTGAAATCATATCTCAACTCCAGCCATCTATAGAACTGCAACAAACCACCATAAATCCACAGGGAAACCTTTTACAACTTTTGTGCATGCTCTTGCAGGGTTGCTGTACAAATGTATTATATGTGTTTGGACTGTAAAACACTCATTTGACTGCATCTCAGTGCTCACTGTAAATACTGTAAATATGTGTACAAAAGTCATCTGCTCGTCCGTCAATCAGTGAGAACACTGCAAACTGCTATATTCATTCTGTATAAAAATGTCATTTTTGTCCATGAATGGAATACTCAATGTCATTAACCATATTGCAACAAACACCTGCAAACTTATATCTATGCTCTGAATTATTGTAATCAATTTATAACTTTATATACTATGTTAATGTAATGTGCAATTTTTTATTTCATGTATTGTAAATTGCATGTTTTTTTCTAATTGTATTGGAGCTTTTCTCCTCAGGACTCCACTGAAAATGGACACTTGCTGTCCAGTCAGACTATCCTGTATAACAAATGTGAAATAAATAATTTGTATTATATTAAAGTGAACTAAATAAAACATTAATCATAATCACAGACAACAGATATTTATTTCATAACTGCTATCGCATAATGATGTAATGAGCATGCATCTGGACAGGAAACATGTTGGCCTGCATTCTTAGATGGATTTAACGTCAAATAAATTTGTATGTGACATGTGAGCCTTAGTTTTAGCAATGTACAATAGTCCGCTACTCCTCTTCCATTCCTCCTCCACATCCTCTCCTCCATTTAAGAGATGTTCTACACTTTAAATCATGAGCTAAATTTTTTTTTTTTTTTAGTGTATTTTTTTTTTTTTGGGGCAGGGAATGAATTAAACCATTTTCCATACATTTCTATGGGAAATGGTGTCTCGCAATTCACCCATTTCACAATTCAAATGCTTCTCCAGAATGGGTTACGGTTGAATTGAGGTACCACCTGTACTGTTTTAATCTTTGATATTAGCCAGAAGACCTCTTCACAATACCCACAATATGCCCAGAATTGACTCCGTCTGCAATTCATATGGAGTTACACGTATCGGTTGCACATCTTCTGTCTGTAAATTCTGCACTTCTTGCATAATAGTAAAAGTACGTAATTTCATTCTTATCCTCAATAGTCCACTTTATCATCTTTATTGGCCTATCACTTTTTGTGATGTTTGTGGACTGCTACTTCCTTCTACAACAGTGGAGTCATCCTCCCCTTGAGCAGAGGTGCTGGAAGCTGTTGAAGGCTGGGGGGGGGGGGCAGAGGATGAGAGTGGCACATAGTGACCTAAAAAGGGCAATTTTTTAAAAACTATTTACTACCACAATATAGGTTCACTTGGAAGGCATTTTAAGCTTAGCCAATTCCCCTATTTGTGTTTGAATTAACATTTCCTGATTGGTCTTACCTATCCCATGGCTGATAATTGTATATTAGCTCTAGTGAGAATAACTGTGATCATACCATAGATAATTTGAGGGGACCCATGTAAGGGATGCAGCATGTAGGAACTACCTCTTCCCATTACTGTCATGAGAGTCAATCCTGGAGTACATTTTCTATTACCCATCCTTAGTTCTAAGTTGCACAGGGATGAGATTTGGTTTACTTGAATGGATAGTCTGTTCTGGAACAGTGATAGCCTCTGTGATATATATCCATCTCTCCACAACATTCAGTTTAGATATCTGGACTGCGCATTTCTGATGCCATTTGACTTGCTGATGTTCAGTAGGTCCATCAGTGTTAGGTCGGATGATGCCTTGTATGCCAGACACAGGTCACCTCTATGCACCCTGTAGGATGTTGAGTATAGTGATAAATGTTTGAGGTGGTGCACTTTATTGTTTTGAACATTTTTCCAGTAAGCAATGAAACAAAATTTGGGAACTAATAATGACCAAACTGCCCAAATCAGAAAATTTCCATCGTAAAAGTCTATTCAAACTTCTGTTATTACAATCCACCGATATCAAATATGCACAATCTCTGCAGAAGTAAAATTCATATAAATAAATCCACATTAAAGGGATCTGTATCTAATGAAGAGGTTGCTTCTAGCATACAACTTTATATTTCATTTCATCTACAAATAAAGTCCCCGTTGCCCTAGAAGAATTGCCTGTGTTACATTAAAAAAGTGATAAGCTAATAATATTGCAATAGGGAATGGATGACAAAGTGATAACAGGTTCATAGTTGCAAAATAACTCCAAAGGGAGGACATTCACAGGACTAGAGCATCCACCCCCTTTAAAGTACAACACAGTACAGTATTAGCAATCCATCTGCATACTGTGGGAGTAGAACCCACAGCCTTCTTCATCAAAAGCAAATATACTACCTGTTGTGCTACTAACAATGCAAACAGACTTGTCATAATCAGCACTAAACTTCTCTTCCCCTGAAGCTCTCAGCTTCCTGTAAAATCTGCTTGACACTCAACTAAATCTCTCAACTTTGCAGCACAAGAAATCTGGAAAAAGCCAAAATGTATAGGGGGGGGGGGCAAAGGCCCAAAGCCAGGGACACATTTTAAACATTGCTTGCATAATCTTAGAAAGTTGCTGGAATAAAGTGTTTTGTGTTACCATTTGTTTCCTGAAAGATAGGAAGACTGAAACGTAAAGGGCTATCATTATTTAGTGACTTCAGTTCTCACTGATTTCCCAGAAAACTACACATTTTAATTGGAACGGACCAAAAATATGAGCCAAATATTCTGTGAAAATCTGGACAGTTGAAAGCTATGGACTGAACTCCTTAAATCACAAGTGGTGGCATGGGTAGAGAATTCAGGTTCTTGTTCCTAAGGTACAGGGTTTGAACCTGAGTAACACTAACCACACATGCACAAAAAATCAGTGTAAAAGCAACACACACACAAACGCAATCAGCATAAAAGCAACACACACAAACACAATCAGCATAAAAGCAACAACCATACAAAACATGATCAGTATAAAAGCAGCAACCTCCCCCCCCACATAAAACATGATCTGCATAAAAGCAACAACCCCACCTCCAGCAAAAACTACTAATGTGATTGAAAACTCTCCTTACCTGGAAGCAACAAAAACACTTGGGCAACAATGCTTGGGCAGCATATATGAGCAGAAAATCAATGTGGTCAAGCAAACTCACCATAAAAGCTGTACCTATACTGTAACATATTTTAAAACTGCACGGGTGTCAGGAATGCATGCACGCATAGACGTATGGGACCATTCTAAAGATCAACAATGCATGACTCTTCCTTAAAGAAGATGTTGCCACCATGGTCTTGCAGCTGTAAAAGTGTGTGTGAGGGGGTGCTCCTCCCCCCTCATTCTATGGTTCCGGTGCCCTTTGCCCTGAATCCGACATAGCCCTATTGTAGGAATGTTTCCATGTTTCGAGTATTAAACACTAATTTTTTCCAGCCCTGGCACCAGTGCACATACCAGGATTGGGCACTTTTTTTTACTGGGTCTTTTGCACCCAGCTGTCTTTTTTAATTTTTTAATTACTTCTGTCCATGGTATATGCTATATAAATTACAGTCTACATATCGGTGTCATCTTGGTGAGATTTTGTGAAAAACAGGGTCCACCTCATGAAGGTGCTCACCAAGACATGAGGATGAATTCAGTTCCAGCAACATTAGTCTCCTTTTCTTGCTGATTTTATCATCTCTCCATTAGGACCACTGGTTGTATAGATTGTGAGATTATCACTGAGTCTAATAGTCATCTATTTCCAGTACTCCATAAAGTACCTTTTCACTAAGAAAGAAGTGCTTTATTATATTACAGCATAATCTTTTTCCTTCTAGTGTCAAAGCATGCTTTTCTTTCATTGCTGAAGTTTAAGTCCAGCTTACTTTTTTTTCCACACTGCTAAGAATATTATGTAAGATGACATTTGGTTCAGTACAAGCATTACAATTCTTATAACAATCTTTTTTTGGCACGTGGAATTATATTAGTTAGAGAATAAAACTTGCCAGTATGAAGAAATCAAATTATGTGATGCACAACAGCAACATGGCAATTGTTTAACTGGCTAGATTGTGTTTGAAATGTTGCTTTAACTATATTATCCATATCTGACAAGTGGATTATGGGAGTACTGCTTTTCAGCATATATGCCATGTTTTGTTTTATTCTTCCATACATAATGCATTGCTCCAATATATTTCCCTTTATGCAACACTGCTGCACTTCATAAGTGATGCATTCCCATAGTCAGTTATGTGGTTACTGTGCACCAAATCACAAAGGAATCAAGGAATAATAGATTTCATTACTTCAGTCATACACTTAATTCTTGTAAAAATCCTTATGTTATGAGCAGCTGTAGAAAAGAAGCGTTTTTATCTTGGAGACATATAATCAGAATGGTGTTCCGACTGCTGCAGTGAGGTTACATGAGAAACACAGTCCCAGAGGGGATTGCAGTTTTGGCCTCTTTAAGATTGCTTACAATGACCTACAATTATAGGTCACTTTATAGATTGTATCTTCCAAACTTTTGTATGATGAGTTTGAATCTTAAACAGCTGGAAGTTAAATCAAAAGGAAGCTGAAAGAGTTTTTAAAAACACAGAATGACATGCTATAATATTGACTTGGTTCACCCAGTGCGTCAGACTCATTACTTACTGAAGACATTTATCTGCTGGTTAATCTTCGGATTCTATGATTTATCCACATCTCTTTTAAGGACTGCTTTATAGACTGCCTTATGTATTCTTGGATTTTATTATCATTTTTCATATCTTTTCAGAGAAGTAACACACATTATGTATACCTTTCAGACCAATCAAACACTGTAATTTAGCTGTGAAAGAGCAGACCTTTTTGGGAGTTAAGGATTCTGCACTTGCAATTATCTGTAGGGCCAGGTAGCACACTTTTCTTTGACGCCAGGGAGATCAGAAAGCTGTGAGTTTTGTCCTTACCACAGGTGTTTGCCTAATACTTCAGTACTGATTTTACAAACTATAAAAAGGTGATGCATTCCTGAAGTGCAGTCCTTGAGATGAGAAATAAAACTGAGATCCCAGGCAGCTGCTATAGTGATTACTGAAATAACTAAAGGAATTAACTAAATTACTCATCTGTATGAATAACCTGACAATAGATTACCCCTAGTGAGAATAACCCCATCAACAACGGTAAGTAAAGACATAATACTTATAATCTAGTATGGAGCTTGACAGGAAACAGTAATACTGAGACGTAGTAGCATAAAATGAAAAAGCAGTAATGGATATCTGTAAAGAATATAGAACTCTGTAAGAACTATATGGGTGATAACAGGGCAGCTCTGAAATCTCCAATGCTGCAAGGAGCTGCATGTTATTGTCTGTGTTGACTGACAAAGCTTGTGATGGTTGTAGTTTTCTAACTGAAATTTAGTGTGGCCTCATCCATGTACTTCTTATATTAAGTAATTATCTTTATTTGTTGGGTTTGTTGTTTATATTCTACTTCATTTTTTACTATGGAATTTTATCTTTTTTAATGCACAATGCACTGTAATAATATTTTTAAAACAGGAAAACCTCTAGTGATTTCATTGACTAAAGAATATTAAATGACTGCACACAGAGTTTTTTTAAATGCATGGTCATGTTTAAAATCTCACTTTTCTGTCTTGAGACCTTCATGAAATCTGTTTTATAACTGAAATACATTTCTACAGGATGTGCGTTAAACAAAATGTAATCTCTGACGTGTTGGACATTACTGGGAAATAAACTATCCTAGGATGCGATAGGTCCGGTGTTGAAGGAAGTTGTCCTGAATGCTCATGAGATGTCCATTTTTATAATAAATACCCACTTGGAAAGCATTCTACAGCTTTAAAAGCTGTAACAGAACAGCTTATTTATTTATTTGAATTCAGACTAAAGACAAAAACTAGTCCTTGGGCTGTCATTTTTCTCTTTCTTCTGCAGAGTTTAGTTTTCAAATGAGTTCATGCTGCTTCTAAAATGTAGAGTCAAAAGCATGTTTTTTTTCCCCTCTGGTGAACCAAATGTTACCCCTTTGTGTGACTACAAGAAAGGATATCTGCATATACACAAAATGTAGTTATTGCAAATTCTTTAGAAATATTGCAATTACAAGGATTTGATTTTTAACATGATATTCAGATTTAATTTTCTGCTGTTTCTACTCAGCAGACCTTCATGAAATGGCCTAGTACAAGTTGTAATCCCTGCTCCCACAATGTGTTATTTTGTGATTCAGAGACATACTACCTCTGATGAGGAAATTCCTTATTGGTTGGCCCACTTTAGAAATTAATGTATATACTGTATATTACACTCTGCTTGACTGTGCATTGCATTGTGCTTGTTCATTACAATGTACATATACAGTTTCTCTGTGTAACTAGTCTAAACTTCTCTGTTACTGCTTACATTTCTGTATTCTTTTTGTGAAATGTTTCATATTTCCTCAAAGCTGAGGCTGAAATTGGTCAGTATTGATCAGTGTGCTACCTCAGTAAACAAGTCCTCCCCGCGGGTCGAGTGACTTTCCAAAAGACATGCATGAATGGGCGTGCCTGCGTTGAAGGTTGGGCATCGAGCTGGCAACTCGGCACCGTGAAAAACCTACTGCCAATCATTAGCGGACCGGAGTTCTGCTGTGGCGACCCCTAACCGGAAAAGCCGAAAGACGACAACAACATAAATAATTTCTATGTCACTGAATTTAGCAGAAGACATGGTATTGGATTACAGCTGCTCATGTAGGCATTGGCATTCTTCCTGGTCACTCTCCCACAAAAACACATTCGTGCACACACTCCCCATTCCTGTACCGACTTTTCTGCCCTCCTGTGGTTCCCCCACCCCCTAATCAAGCACTGTAATGGTTTAAGTGCTTTTATGGTGTAGTTGTAATTGCCCTGGTATCTACTGTCCCTCCCCACCACCTTATCCCTGGACTGCAGTATATGCCATTACGGCACCTACTTTTAGAGGAATCCCTGTTGTCTAGAGTCCACCAACCACCCCTGATCTTCATATTGCTGTCAATGCCATTATTTATTTAACGTTTGTTTACCAGGAAGATCTGACTTGGAACAAAGCCAATTTTCAAGAGAGGGCCAGGGAGAAACGCTCCAGATGCAAGTCTCTGTAATGTGAGAGGAAACCAGAGCACCCAGTGGAAACCCACAAGAATGCAGGGAGGACATGCAGACTGCACACAGAAGACTTCCCAGCTGAGAATCGAACTAGAAAACCTCTTGCTGTGAGGTGACAATGCAACCATTGCACCACTGTGCCATTATGGTACTTACATTTAACGTAATCCCTTGTGTCTAGTACCTCCCACCCCTGACCCTCGTACTACTGTCAGTGCTGTTATGGTATTTACATTTAGAGTAATCCCTTGTGTCTAGTGCCCCTCCCACCCTGATATCTGTATTTTTATCATGTTAGGTAGATGAACAGAGCCCTTTGGTCAGGTTCGCTACCTCAATGTGATGGGGCAGCCATGCTAATTTAAACAAATGGGAGATTTCTTAAACTGCACAGTATGCAGATGCCTTCTAGGAGGCAATTCTGGAGGAGACAGCATACATTGTTATCCAGCCTTTTGCACTAAGAAAACTAAAAGATAGTTAAAACAGCAGATGTTTGAATACTATTCAGGTACTGGAAGAAACATCACCACATGTGTAGTATTGGTAACTTACAAAGGTACTCATGCAACAGTGAGGGGGTGGTGTACTCTTCTAAATGCATTATTTGCAATCTATTCTATGTGGGTAGGTCAAAGAGAAAATATTTTGAGTATTACTGAGTTATTATGCAATCAAAAGAAAAAAAAACATAATACTCTTTATAAGCATTAAACCAATCATAAACACAGAAGCGAACAGTCCTAAGTCGCATCAAAACAAGTTAAAGAAATACTTTATTTTACCATGATTTCATCCTGCATGGGACTTCATCAGAACTCTGTATAAATATTCATTAAATTGTGACAATTTCAAAAGATTTTTCTTTTTTTCCATTAGACGTTCAATCAGTGATTCACAGGGATGTCATATAGAAAATAAATTAGAAGAATTAGAATTCTCAAATTAAACTGAACACTAAGGATTTGATCAACATTAAATGCATATAGCAGTGAAAAAAACAAATCTGTTTTAGTAAATATGTTAACAATGTGCAATGACTATTTTTGATCGTTAGTAATTTTATATTGTGACTTTTTAAATTTGTACAATGTTTATTGACAGTATCCAGTTCTAATGAAGTCATGTACTAATAAGCTATTTGTTTTCCTGGATCTGGTTTTGTTTCCTATCTCTATACTAATTTTTTTTTATTTATTTTCAGCATTTCAGCTAAAATTATTATTGATTTTAGTAGCTGAACTTTTATTGTTATATGTGATTTTATCCAACAATAATTTGAATTTTTGTCATGTAACTAATTTATCTAACTTGTACTGTAGTTTAAGGTCAATTTGCATACCCGGTGCAGCACTTTTTATACGAAAGCTTGTGTATTTCATGTTTGTTATAAATTTATTTTAATTAAGTGGTTGCTTCTGTTCTATTTCTTCCATATTTAAGGATCAGGTGTCAGCTGTATGAAGTTTACAATACTTCTAATTCAGTAGCATCTCCTGAATCAAGCACGTGCTTACACGGAATTGACCTATAGACTATAATTCCTGCACTAGTTTCTTCTACAAAGGACCACTCTGATTCCATTTCTGATTCATGTCTTGATAGTCTGCAGTGTGGAACAAATTCAGCAGCCAGGCTGTGATTGAAAGATCTTGTCTGAACATAACATCCCATGTACTGCTGTACCTACACAGGGTGCTTTGTGGGAAAGGTCAGCTTTAATATTGTGATAGTTTGACAATGATCCTTTTATGACTGTGGTCCAATTTCCCAAGAAGAGCTTTTGGTTCATTATGTATGACTGTGCCAGCACTGTCCTGATGGTACATCACCACTGCTGATTCCACAGACTTTCCTGGAAGCTTCTGATCAGTGATCAATTAACTGTTTAGTGCGTCTCTTGCAGAGCTCCCTACCTTCCTGCTTAAGGCTTTGGAAAGCAAATCTTTTAAGAGGTCGCTGAAATACTTCTCTTTCAAAATGTATTCATAAATCCTGTCCAAGAGTTTTCTATCATTAGTTTGATTGTTTTATTATGTTTATCACTATAGCTCAGCTTTTAAGCTACTTACTTTACGCATTGCTAATTTACATATCTTGTTTTGCTGCCACGTGACTGTATTTTTTGTGTTACATGGTGCTTGGGTTTCTTCTTCTTCTTTCGGCTTTTCCCAGTCAGGGGTCACCACAGCAGATCATCTGTCCGCTCCTGATTGGCAGTGAAGTTTTACAGTATCGAGTTGCCAGCCCAGGGCCTAACCTTCCACAGAAGGCACACACACACACGCACCCACACCTAGGGCCAATTTAGAGTGTCCAATCCACCTACTGCATATCTTTGGGATGTGGGAGGAAACTGGAGCACCCGGAGGAAACCCACGCGACCACAGGGAGGACATGCAGACTCCACACAGAAGGAACCCTAGCCAAGGATCGAACCGGAGAACCTCTTGCTGTGAGGCGACAATGTTAACCACTGCACCACCGTGGCCACCCTACATGGTGCTTGGGTTTAAGTACCATAAAACAGTATAGTAGGATGCATTTCATTTTAAGTTAAAACTTGTCTTGGATGTTATTTTTTTCTGATATACAATTTGAATGTCTTGTGGGGGAAAAGGCAAATTGAAGCTGAAAGCACTTCCGTTACTTTTATTTGTTTTAACTTTATTTTATCTTGTTTTTTTGGCTGCTTAGATTCGACTAGGTTAATCTTTTTATTTTCTGAGGTGTGGTGCATAATACTTATACATGCTAAGAGAAACTTGTCAACAGTACAATAGAAATACCTGTATTTGTTTTTCATAAGTCAAGATAGCTAGAAAGATCACTTGTAGTTTTTCTGTAAGCAGAAAAGATGGTGCAATAATGTACCGGTGTATGCCATCTGGACAAAAAAATAATAGTAATTCCTGTAGTAGCCTTAAAGTTGTTCTCAGCAATTCATCCAAGCTTTTTACAAAAAATGCAAAAGTAACAAGACAGACAATGGATGCAATAGGCGGTTCATAGGTCTTTGCTAAGCTTATGGTCAGTAGAGACAGTCAAGAAGCTCTGCACATCATGTAGTGCTGGTGGGAGACTAGCAGTGCCGCCCCATTAAGCCATCTAAATTAGAGTTAAAGGTTACTGGGGAAGTGCTTTGCTTGATAGGCGAGTGTAGCTTGTTCCAGAAATGGGGGGTACATTGGGTTGAATTGATGGATACATTGAGTTGGGTAGCTGTCATGTCATAGAGTGGTGTTAATCTGACAGTGTAGGTTTAACTGTCTAGAATGGGTGTTTGCTTCATCACTTGTTCTGTTTAGAAGGACTTTGAAGAGTGCTGGTTTGTTCATATAACAGAGAAATAAGGAAATATCACCCCTCAGGAGTCTGAATGACACTGAGTAGAGGGACAGGATGTTTACTTATCAGTGTCAAGTTAGCTAAGGTTACTGAGATATAAAAATCTTTTGGGTGAGAATACTTTGACGTCTCTCCAGCTGGTTTAGGTACTTAGCACTGTACATGCCAACGGCTGCAGTGTATTTAATGATGGCCTTAATAAGGGGTGAATATAGTAGTACTATTACATTTTTATACCAGAAAGGATACGCCGTTCAAGATATAATGATATTCTAACTAGCACAGTGACATGATGTCAAAGGAGAATCTGTTATCAATATATGTACCCAGGTCCCTGGTTGGAATAATTATATAGTAAGCAACAGTGATGCTAGATTTACTCAAAAAACTATGCTGCACTTTTTGGTCTTCAGGGTAAACCTGTAATGAATGCACTAAACAACTGTTGGATCCTGATCTTGCTGGATAATTTGAGTATCTGATTGGGACTAGATAATCACCCCAGTTTGCAATCTTCAGCAAACTTTGCCAGCTATAGTCCTTTGATATTAGCTATTATGTCACAGAAATATATTCCAAAGATGAGGGGACCCAGGGAAGAGTCTTATGAGTAACAACTAGTGACATTTTTCTGTCTACAGCAAATATCCCAACCTTAATGATATGGGTTCTGTCAGACAGCCAATTGCCAATTCAGGCAACTATGTAGGGGCCAGTATTGAGTTTAGAGAGTTTGTCAAAAATTTCAGCATGGAGAATAGTGTCAAAGGCCTTGGCAACGTCTAGATAAGCAGTGTGCACAGTATGTCCCTTATCCATGGAATCCGTAACCCTTTCAAAGTACTCAATTAAGCAGAGAATGCATGATCTTTGTTTTACAAAGACAAACTGGTGTGTATCTAGGGATGCATGATCACCAATATCATTGTTTACTTGTTCAGATATAATACATTCCATCAACTTGAAAATAATAATAGTGTAATAGGCCTGTCATTCCCTGCATTCATAGAGGGACCACCTTTATGCAAGGGCACCACAACTGTCACTCCCCACACTTTAGCGACATAACCAATGGAGGGACTCAAGCTAAAAGGATAATGAAGGTATTTTACTTAATGGGACTTAACAGTTTTCAGCAGACAATTAGAGAGATTGTCCAGACCTACAGAAGTAATGTTTTTAAATGTGGAAATAGCCAAAAGGACTTGGTCCAAATCAGTTTGTGGAGGGAAATGTATGGGGCAATGGAGGGGAGAGAGGGGACGGTAGGCGGAGTGAAGCTGGAATAGAATTCTTCCACAAGAATATTAGCAATGTCTTTGATCCAGACTCTCTCAGAATACACCACTAACAATACAGCGATGAAAGTGAGTCTACAAAGGAAGGACGCAGTTTAGAGACAGAAGTACTATGACTGTACTACTGATGAAATAGAGTGGTATGTACTGTATGTATAATGGCTTGCAAATGAATGTCATCATGCTAATGAAAACTAATGCATAAGTAAATAACATCAGCCATTGCAAAATAGTTCAGAAATAAATATTCTCAGTGCTAACAGTCATGGGTCTCCTCTATACTGAATGCCAGGATTTTGCAGTGTACAGAATCAACTCTGTCAATATGATGATAGCAGTAGCATCAACATTAGCTGAGCAACACATGCCTAGCTTCAGACTCAGTGTCTCTGGTGTTGTGCATTGTTGTCCACTGCATTGCAGATGGGTCTTCCAATGGCTGACATGCATTTACCTCCATGGCTAGGAAATTCACTGACAGTTCTTTGGACAGAGATACTATATGAGAGTTAATAGACCTATATCACCCATACGTGGCATTAAGAGTACATGGACTGCCTATCCCAGTAAACATAAGTTTATGTAGCATTAGGCATCCTTCCTACAGAGACCTTTCAGCATGCGACAGGGATATGTCAGGGATTTTGTAGGTATCTGCTTTACAAATCCTATGCCAATACTGATGCTGCATGTAGAGAAGCATGTATGGTTTTCATAGATAATACAGTAGTGAACCAGCTGAGGGCCATTGATTGCACCTGCGCTGCCATCAAGACATAACCTGCTCCCCCTGGCACACAGTTTATCAATCAGAAGGGCTTCCACTTCACCATTTGCCAGGTAGTGTGTAATGGAGGAGGTATCATATACAATGCGCCTCTGCAAGAACCAGACAGTGCATCAGTTTTCACATCTGTCAGAGGAGTAAAGAATGAAAAGAGAGCAGAACAAACTTCCAAACTACTGTCACGTAAGGGAACAAAAAAGAAACAGCAACATAAAGCCACGCTTGCTTTAATCCACAATTAATCCACAGAAAATCCATAATAGAAAAACAAACCATACAGCTTAAAAGCACTTAAAAATTAATAAAGATGAGCACTTTCATCTTGAATAATATTGGGACATCAGCAAATAACTACCAGTAGTAATTGCAGATTTTAAATAGCCCAGGTAATTTGTCATGTGATCAACAAGTCAGCAGAAACTTTTTAATGTGCCAGTGTCTTCCAGCTTACAACTGTATTGTAAACAATAGTGTAAAATACGAAATATAAGTTTCTGTTGACTTGTTGATCACATGACTGTGTGTCACTGTGTCATCAGACTTTGGCATGTGCATGGTGTCAACATAATCAGCCACTAGTGACCTGCTGACATCAGGTATGTTCTGATCTGCTATACTAGATCCTCTCCCAGTGGAACCTGTGAATGCAAACATGCATGTGGCAATGCTGGATCACAGTTGGGATTCCCAGCACCATGTGGCACACAAACTATTACATGCCAATTGGATACATAGTTTATGAGCACATAAATATATTGCATGGTGCAGGATGTAATTGGTGCAGCCTTGGCTGACAGATATGCTTATTTGTTTACTTTAAGCCATTTACAGTTGCACTTCATTGTCCTACAGGTATAGAATATGCTATTACTCACCTGATGCATCCCTTACAGACCCTTGAGCAGTCTTCAACAGCCCATCTCCCACATCCAACCTATTACCATGTATGGGCTTTCTGTTACTTTCCCCAACAAGGGATGCCAAAAATTCCTACACCTCTGTGAGATGCCTGTCTGTTGATAGTACACCCCAAGTAGTCAACCTGTCTGACACTTTCCTGTGCTTTGGATTTTAGTGTGGAGTAACATAGGGATTTTGTGGCATTTGTTCTATTGTCCTGTTATGGCCACTCACTCACTGCATTTACGTCCTGCAACATTCTCTAAAATACCTAGTTATGGAAGGCCTTGTCTGCTTTACCTGTCTCCAGGATATGCTTGTCATCTGTGTGTAGGGTCTGTTGTAGCATTTGCATCTCCTGTGTGGTAAACATGTCCAGCAGATGTTTCTTGGGATGCCATGACAAGATTTCTTCTCCTGTGGATTAAACATATGGATTAGTGCGTTTGACTGTCCATGCCAGATGATGATTGGCGCAGTACTATTATCAGGTCTCTTTCAATGGTCACAGGCATTTGGCCACTGTAATGTAACCATACTGATACCATGCCATAGTATGATAATGGTGAGCATGTCGGTCATGGTTGCTTGTGATGGTCATCAGATCTATTCTAACCACACATTCTGTGCATGGAGTACTGATGGCCTCATATTCCCCGTTGCATGAAATGAAGTCCCATCAGTTTACATATTCTTCTCAGTCACCTGGCTGACATCATCATAAGGACATAAGTTGATAGACTTATCTTTTTTATATGTCTGCTGGAGTATATAATGCCCAAAACACTTATTTCAATTAGGAAAGCATTCCAGTCAAGTTTTTCCATGACTTTTCCTACATTTGTCAAAAGAAAATAGACCAGTAGTTCTTTACATGACCCTTTTTTTACCATTATTAATTTTATGTCTCCTGTCTTTCAGAACTGTATGACTCTAGACGCTCTTATTGCAGTGGAGTGTAAAAACAAAAAGGGAGCCATAGAATTCTTGCCTAAGTTTGTTTTGGCTGTTTGGACTTATGGAAAAAACTCTTGTGGTCTTGTTAACATTATAAGATGCTAAAATGCACAGAACAGTATCTTCCTTGAGATAAAAAATACATTCCTTAAGAATCTTTAGGGAGTATGATATTGTTTTGAGATTGGTCATATTAGTCAACAAAAGGTACACTGTTACTGCTGTATCTATAATCTTAGGTCTCTTCTGCATTCAAAATTATTAGTATATTGAGCCACAATTTTCCTATTACAGTATAAAGCCAGATTTTCTAGCTGAAGGATCTTAAAGTTTATACTGTCACCTTTTTTCTAACTGTCTCTTGCTCCTTTTTTAAATTTGGGATTTTTGCCTTGAACGTGCCTATATTCCTATTTTATAATTTTTCAAGCCAAATAAGCAGACCTATCACTTAGTGTCACATCCAGTCTCCATGAAGTCAAGCGTGTTTTGACTTTTTTTAAAATCAGTTTTGTCTAGTGGGAATTTTTCCATATTATTTGCGTATAAATTGTAGAACCAAGTTCCAAGAAGGGAGTTCCGCTGTGGCGACCCCTAACCGGGAAAAGCCGAAAGAGACAACAACATTGTCTGTGGACTGTGGTTTAAAAAATGTCAAACATAGAACACCTTACTGAATATTCATTAACTGTCTACTACATCACGTTAAGGGCCACAGTAAAAACGCCCTGTCAATATGATGAGATATTTTATGATTCATAGACACATTGGCTGTATTAAGGACAGACTTCATTACTGACTGATTTGCTTGTCTGTGAACTGCAGTTCGCAATGGCAGGGTACAGATCAGCACTTCCTATGGTAGTTAAAAATGGCAGCCGCAATTACAAACATCATTCCTCCAGACCCCAAGCACACTTTAGAACACACAGATGCACATGCATGCTTACCACATATTGCATACCTGCTCGTGTTATCAAATCATCCACTATGTCTCCTTTTCCCTGCCCTGATAATTTGCAGATGATTACAGTCAGTCCTTGGTACTAGACACTTGAGTTTCACTCTTCCATCCTTCAGTAAGTACATGCTAGTGCAAAACCTCTCTGCGCTATGAAGATGAGATATTTACATAATGTTTCTTGTACCTCTCCCTTGTATGTCACAGATTGTGGCAGGCATTGCATAATTCCTGAAATCATCAATATATGTTAAGAAAAAGCCTGTTGCACAAACTACATATATTACATATGTTTAATATTAGTACAACAGACCAAGACCAAGGCAAAGTTTTTATCTGTCAAAGGTACAAATTCAAACTCCTTTTTCTCTTTGTCTTTATATTTTACCACTGTGTTTACTGGTTTCCCACTCCTTTTTTTAAATATGTGCTTTTTTAAGGTGCACCATATTGAATACCCCCTGATGTCTAGTATGTCCTTGACCCACTTTGTGTTTACCTGCACTCAAGCACATTGAGCAGAGTAACCCTAGTGTCTAGAGTTCCTGCTGACCTTGTAAACTACTCAGGCTTGCATATAAAGAGTCATTCCAGTGGCTAGTGGTTCCCTTCATCTAGATCCCTAGACTGTTTAAGTACTTCTCGGGCATGAGTGCAGTGTGATCCCTGGTGGCTAGTGTTCCATTCCAACCTCTAATCCCTGTTGTTTGCATTCCACTCAGACACACAGATAAAAGATTTTCCTTGGTGGCCAGTGGTTCCCCCAACCAATGCTGCAGGCTCTGCTTATTGGCCTTCGGGTATGTGGAAATATCATGCGCGCACACACACAAAACAGCTCCCCTCCCTACCTGATCACACTCGCAGACAAACTCATCCATTCACACATGCACACACCTACCAAAATGACCCCCTTCATGAACTCCTCTACCCCTAACTGCCAGGCAGACATACACTCACACATGGAACCCCTCATATACACACACACACTCCTAACCTTACCACTAAACTCCCCAGCAATTACCTCTACCATGATGGATAGATGGCCATGCTCGCTACAGTAAGGTACAAGGAGCAGCTATCCTAATCTACTTAACTGAGTCATTCGCATGCTGAGAAGATGCCTTCCTATAGGAAGTTCTGGGAGGAAAATACATAACTAATGAGCATCTGTCTCTCTTTTGGACTGCCTCATTAACATCTAGAATGACTGTGAAGATGGACCAGAACTGTGCTCAACGTCTTCTCACAAAAGCACCATAGTATGGCTGTCTACAAATTCAAAAAAAATTGTCAAGGTGTAGATATGCACACCAAACAACCTTTATGAATCCCCCCCCTTTGTCTGAGCAATACCTAAATTCCAAATATGAGATCCTTCTATGTGAACACTGGCAATTTGTATCAGATCCTTCTATGTGGGCACTGGCAATTTGTATCAGATCCTTCTATGTGGGCTCTGGCAATGTGTATCAGATCCGTCTATGTGGGCTCTGGCAATGTGTATCAGATCCCTCTATGTGGGCACTGACACTTTGTATCAGATCCCTCTATGTGGGCTCTGACACTTTGTATCAGATCCCTCTATGTGGGCTCTGACACTTTGTTGTAAATCCTTTCTGCATGGATAATGAGTTATTTTCAACATATTAGAGGTATCAAATATATACTTAGTGTGAGGTAAGTTTAAGTCTCTCACTTGGACCTTACTGTCGCTATTTAAGGTCCACAGAAAATCAACTAACCTGGCTTAATTGGTGTAAGAATGTTAAGGGAGTCTGTACATGGCTATGGTGTTAAGAACAAGCCTGACTATGTTCAGTATTGCTACAATACTGTCAGTCTTGGTCTGAAACACAGCTGACTTTAATGCCTCAGTCACAAAGTATATTTTTAAAATTGCCACTCCTGCACTTCTGTCCTTTCTAAATATTTTGTTACTGTAAAATTATATTAAAACATGACAAGTTTCAAAATCATCATTGTTTCACACCAAATTTTAGATATACATTTGACAATGAACTGCCTCTTTAATATTTTGCCCTGACAAATAAGAAATGTATTTTTATTAAGACTTCCCACATTTTTTAGGCAAAACTGAAGACTTAATTTTTTAACTTTCATTGTGTTGATAAAAGATCTGGGCCAAAACTGGACATCTACAGCACCATCCAAATGTTTAAGACATTAGTGAGACAGTACTGTTTTCCCTGTATGAAATAAATCAAAGCTTTCTCTAGATCTGAGATGTCCTCCTTCAGTATTAAACTTTGAATCATCTAAATACCCAAGGTCCAAGACAGAACAAATATTTAGAATGTAACTTCTCTCCATTTGGGTGTTAAATTTTTTAATCTACCAACATGTTAACATTACTGCTGAGTACCCTAAGCTTTAAGACCCTAAAACATGGATACTGTCTGCCACTTAAATGTAAACTTAATATCTAGGAAAGTAGCTATGATCTAAGAATCTCCCAGGGTAGAGGCCTTAGCCTGATCTGCAGTCCATTTAAAACTACTGTCTGAGAAAATGCACTCTTGATTCGGACTATGCACCTGAAGCTCATTTGCTTACTGAAATTAAAAATCTGGAAAACCCTCAACCTTTAGACAAAATCACAGTGCAACTGTTACCATGATAATGGTTAATCTCCCTTACCATAGTACAGGTGTACAGCATTCTAGGCTGGAGTCAACAAACTGAAAAACATGATATAAAAGACCTTAATTTAAGTGTAGTAGTTCTGTTTTGTAGTATAGTCTGCTAATTAGCTGTAGTGTACTGCCATCTTACTAAGTAATCCTACTGTATGTTCTGCTCTTCTATGAAAAGTTAGGTCCTCCCTTCATGTTGCATTTGTACTGTACACTGTCCACCATCATCGTCATCAACCGCCCTTTGAGCCCATTATCTACATGAAGTCAGGGAACTGTCAGCTGTCACCATGTCTGTCTCAATTCAGTGCCACTCTCCTACACCATGTCTATCTCGATTCAGTGCCACTCTCCTACACCATGTCTATCTCGATTCAGTGCCACTCTCCTACCTTCAACACTCATGCCTGACTGTCACAGGGTTTCTCTCACACAGTCCGTCCACTTCTTTGTTTGATGTCCTCCTTTCCTCTGGTCTTCTTCCTGTCTGTCTGAAACCACCTTCACCAGATTGTTTTCTGCTTTTCGGCACGTGCCCAAATCTCCGTAATCTGTCACACCACTGTTTGCTACACCTTACTTTTCACCTTCTTTGCCATTCTTTTGTCATACACTTCTCTTGGCACTTTATACTATTTGGCTGCAGGCACTCCATTTCTAGCTTTGACTTCTCATTCGTACTTCCCCTTCTCTTCAACCCATCCTTACAGGCACTTGAAGCTGTTCCTTACAGACACTTGAAGCTGTTCACCTGTTCAACTATTTTCCCTTCTATCTCAATCAGACGTATAGTTGGCTCAACCATCACTCTGTGCTAGTTCCACAAACTAGCACCCTATCCACCCCAGAAGTGCAAAAATAAGAAAGAAAAGGACAGTACCCGATTGATCCACCCCCTGGCCAGCCCAGCTCTTCAAGAACAAAAAGAAACAAAAACAGTAAATTCCATCTACTGGCACAATAAGCAGGTAGCCAGCTAAATCTCACACACACACCAGCCGCACAGGTCCCGTTTATGTGGCCTGCGCCTGACCCTCATTCCTCACAGTTTAGAAAAAATGTTTCTTTCTTTAAATTGTGGCCAACTGCTTACTACAAATGCAAACAGTTGCTACAGTTTATACCCTCCATGCACAGACCACTGCAGCGCTCAGGTTTTAGTTAAAAAAAAAAATTGTACTTTTAAACTGCATGGAGCATTATATTGCTCAGGTTTTAATTTAAAAAATATATTGTTTTTATCTGTAACAAACTGCTTGCTACAAATGTAGCAACAGTTGCTATGGTGTATACCCTGACTGCACAGAGCACAAATTTTCTTTCACTTATAAACTTTAGCAAGCTTGCTACAATGGCAACCAGTGAAAACTGCTACTGTTTACACCACACACGGAGTGCTACAGAGCTCAGGTATAAAAATAAATGCAATACTGGGTTTTCAAAGCTGATATTGCACTAAAGAATGATCAGCATGATGGATGGCACCCTGATTGTGCTACCCTAACACTTTGCATCTGGGGCAGTTGCCCTCTTGTTCTACCCTAACTATGCTACTGATCTCAATTCTCCACTTTTGATTTCCCCATTTGATGCCATTACAACCATCTTACCTGTACTCACTTTTATCTCATGTACCTTTATGTCCTCCCTATGGATTGTAAATCTTGATAAACTACATATCGATTTTATATTGTAAAAGTGTTGTATTTGCTGCTCTAGTACAGGCCATAACTGAAAAGGGTCAGTAGACTAGTCCACCTACCCAGTTATCAAATAGTAAATAAATAAATGTAATATTTTTCTAATATCAAATAAATACTAGAAAAACAATGGAAATATCCAAGAGTTTTATTAAATGTAAAAGGTTGGTGATTTCTCTGCCTACTTTAATAAATGTATTACAGCCAAGTTCACAGGATCTTATAACTGAAATGACTGTCCCAATTTTTTTTCTATAATTAAAGATTGAGACAGCTTTATGACCAGATGATAGGAGAAGTTCTTTTTCATTCTCATGTACAATGGTGTTAGCTTTCCTTCTTACTGTAACGGTATTGAAAATGTCATTACTCGAGGGTATTTCAACCATTTTTAGTATTGGTAGCATACATTTGGTCCATTGAGCTGCTTGTTATAGCATGAACTAGTTTGCATATTACACAGCTTTAAAGGTCTCAATGATTTCTTCTCAGGCATTCACAAATGAGTTGTTTTTTGTTATAGCTAGAGGTAAAGCGATCATTGAAACACTGCCTACGGCTTAAATGCTGTAAAAAATGCCGTTGACCTGCTGAGATTGAGTAGCCCTTTGTATCTCATGACCTTTCACCTCTTTCACTTTCCTCATTTTCATAGTGTATTTCTGTTTCTCTGTGAGATGTAATCATGTACTTTTTTATTACATGGATCAGAAAATTGACACATGTCCTTGTTGAACATTTTCATGGTTTAAATAGCTGAGTGTTTTATACTTTTTCTAAACACCTTCAAGTACAGCCAACCATAAATCATAAATATTGTGTTAACCCACTACTAATTTTACATTCTTCATAATCCTTCCCACAATGGCTTGTAAACTAGTGCATTTAAAACATGCATTATGATCATTCAGACTATAGTATATCGTACAAAGCCTGTATATGGCCAACTACCCAAATCCTGAAACGCATAAATATTAAAACAATCTGTCAAGTATTTTAAAGGAAAACTCTACCTCTCCTACAGTTGAACTCAATTCTTAGGTTTCTTTTTTCCCTACAATATGGTTCCAACATTGTGTATGTACCATAAACCTGCCTGTAGTTTTTCAAACTTTTATTTACTTGCCTTGGAACCAAAGGAAGAGAAAGCCCACCTACTTTTTTTAAGCTTAATTTCTCACATACTTTGCAAAGGAATTCACCAACATCTGCATGACATATATCATAGAGACAGTTAAATCTGTAGTTTACCTGGTCAGGTAATGCTGTCAATCTTAGATGGTACTGCTGTCAATCTTAGATGGGCAATTAATCCTGTAATGTCAGGAACACAGCAACTGATATATATATATAAAAAAAGACAGCTGTGGAACTGTTTTCCACTGCTTTTATTGCAGAGAGGAGGAGAACTTAACACTCCCCTTTCATAGCTAAACAAAGCAATTAGATGAGTCAGGGACTTAAAGGCAGTTGTCAACTCTTCTGACAAATTTACATAAGCAGCAATACAGTACTGAAATGCTAAGCTTTAAATGTTGGATGTTTATAATAGTTTGTACGTTAAGATAACTTAAATGTAGTATTACAGTTTTCTGTGACATTTACAGAAAAATCTGAAAATATTTTTTTCTTGTAAAGTATCAACATATTTACCATTTTCAAGCCCCCCCCCCCACTGGACAGAGCTGCAGAAAGAGAGACAAATGACAACCTTGTCAACTAGGTGCACTGATAATGTTGATAAAAAGGTCTTTTATGTGTTTTTTTGTGACATCCTCCCAGAAGGGGATGCATATCTGGTACACGCAGATCCACAGTAAGAGATTCCCACAGACTGAGTTAGTTCTTATATTGTTAGAGTACACAAGTATTTTGTAGACCACAGAGGAAATGTAACCATTGATGGCAACTATAATATATGGCTGAATTTACTTTAAAGTATGTTTACTATGTGCTGTTGTATTAAAAACATTAAGAAAAGGAAATCAGAAGTACTTGACTGTGTTTAAATGTATACACACACTGTTTGTACACACATACATATATATATGTACATACACATATATACAAACATACTATATATATATATATATATATATATATATATATATGTGTGTGTGTGTGTATGTATGTATATATATATATATATATATATATATATAGTTCTACTTTATGGTAATTCAGTGTATTAATGTTGAACCACAAAACACCGAAAACCCAAAACATTGAAAACTTACAGCATTGAAAACTTGCATCAAAAACTATAACACATGAAAATAACATCCCCTCCACCTAATACAAAACTAATCTAACAAACACACTTTTTACTACATTTCCACAGGGGGTCACGCACCCTTGCACCACCATATGGGGGGGATCTGCCCCCCACACCCCCCGTAAATTAAATATACCAAATCCGAGATCACTCTACAGTGGAAAAAAGTTAATTTCTTAATCCCCACTGTATTGCAATCACCATACAGAATGTAAAAATAATGTCTAAACCACTTACCTGCATTGCCTAAAAACACATATAGACTGGCAAAGTAAAAACTATTTCCCCTACTCATTTCTTCTGGCACTTCTCAGAATACTAATTTAACTTCCACGAAAGCACGAAATCCATCACTTAACAAGACCAATATTTACTCATTACCTTATAAACTTTCCATACACAACAATAAACAAACTACAAAGCTGCAAAACATAGCGTCCGCCATGTTAGTTCCCAGCAAACTACAATGTCTTAAAGTGATACCATAACATTAACAAATTACACTATAAACATTTACATATTCGATGATACATGACTCAGTGTTATAAATTTTCAGTATTCTGTACTTATGATGTAATTGTTCAGTGTTCTGAGATTTCACTGTTATGATCATGGTGTTTTGTGGTTCAATGTTATGATAATTCAGTGTTTTAAAGTAGAACCATATATACGTTTGTGTGTGTGTGCATGCAATTTGGGTGCATACAATTTATTTAATAAACTTATAGTAGAGTTAAGCATTATTAATGCATACACTCTAGTAAATGTTATTTAATTTTTACTTATTCACTGTCATACATTGGCTGTGTGTTGTACATGCAGTCTTTGCCAATGTCTTTGTCAGTATTTTTTTCTTTATATTTCCAAGTGCATTTATTACTTATCTTTGCCAGTGTAGCCTGAGTTGTGGCTGAAAAGGTCCTGGGACCAGTTCACTTTCTTGGTTACCAAAGTATAACTCAATTTAAAATAGAAAAAAATGGGGGGGGCATGAACATAACAGAAATAATTAAGGAACTATTTATTTATTTAGTTATTTACTGATTGGCATTTGTTTACAGGGAAAGTCCACTGGGCCAAGAAGAAACCATTTTCAGTGGAGGCCTGGGGAGAAAAGATTCACAAAAGCAGTTAGTATAAAATTACATAATATTGGAGCAATTTGTAATTAACAAAAAGCATAGTAATAGGCAGTATAGATACAAGTACATTATGAAAATGTAGGTGGTACAGAGGCATAATATAAAACCACAAGGCATTGAAGTAAACCAAGATACATATTCTAGCACATTCTAATGTGAGTGTACACTCTAGAGTAGACTCTATTGTGAGTGTGGAAGTGATTAATATAGGTAGAATTAAAATAACTATCTACAGGTGTAAGTCTTGCTGCGGTGGTGGTGCTGTGGTAGCATTGTTGCCTCACAGTAAGACGTTGTCCTGTTCGATTCACAGCTAAAGCGTCTTCTGTGTGGAGACATGCATGAATGGGCATACCTTCATTGAAGGTTGTGTCAGGGCTGGCAACTCGGTACGTAAAAATCTACTGCCAATCATTAGCAGACCAGAGTTCCGCTGTGGCGACCCCTAACTGGGAAAAGCCGAAAGATACAACAACAACAGGTATATGTCTTAGAAGTAGGGAGAGATTAGTACTAGGAGTGGCGAGTGTGAAGAGTGATAGGATTTAGGGAAGAGGAGTCAAGTCTTAGGAAGATGGAAATTAGAGCATCTTTAAAGCCAGAGAGGGGGGGAGATGCTGTTTCAGATCTGTTTTGGAGGAGATGTTAGTGGTAGTCCTTATAGCTAATGGGAGTGCATCCCATAGTTTGTTGATACAGAAGGGGTAGAGCATTTGACTTGCTGGGAGTTTTGGTTTGCTAACTTGCAGGAGAAATTTTCAGATCTGAGTGATCTAATTGAGTGGTAATGAGTTAGGATTGCAAATAGGGCTGGGCAGTCTGATAGTTTGTAAATAATTGTATGTGCTATGGTTAATTGCAGTTATGTTAAATGCTGTGGGAGCTCAAGTCAATTGAGTGATTGTAAACAAGAGTAGTGATGTGATGAATAATTGGCATTGGTTCTGAATTTGGCACCTTTATAGTAGTAAGACTCTAGCTTATGTTTTAGGGATAAGTGGATATGTGTGAGGATTGGGGTACCATATAGCAGTGAGGTGAGGGTTTGTTTGGTAGAGCAGTTAAGAAAATGTTTATGCCTATATAGGGATCCTACTTTTTGATGGAAGTATGGACATGGAGATCAAAAGTAAGATTTTCATCTGAGATGACTCCTCGTAGTTTTGTATGAGCTACTACTTCTATGGTGGCTTTATTTGAGAGTATTAATAAAGAGAGAACTAGTAAAGCACATTTTAAGTCTGTATCATTCATGACAGAAAAAAACTTCCCACTAAAGGCATTGGGAGGTAGCAGACAGACTTAGTTTGGAGTCCTGCTAGTTGTGTCTTGTAAATGTACAGCAGGGATCATTTACTGTAGTGAAAGTTTTCACAGATCAGCATGAAGATCTGTCAATTCTTTTAGGGCTACAAAAAAATCCCATTACAAAAGCTTGCTATTTACCTATTTTATTTTGCTGAAAGTAGCTAACGGCTATCTGTAGTATAGAACAAGCTCTGACAGACACACAAATGATGCTTAGTCAGGGAAACATAAAAGTAGCTCTGTAACAGAAGGTGTGTTTCAATGACAGTGCTTCAGTCCTGCCATTCTATCTTAATGGCTTGAGAAAACACCACCACTTCCATATGTCTAGCATGAGTCATATAAAGAGGACTTGAAATGTATTATGGGAAGTAGGAATGAAAGCAAGAAAACAAGATCACATTATCAAGGCAGCCCCCATCATACACCATTTTGAGGAAAACACATTAAAAACATAAAAGAGGCACTTGGAGTGATTCTAAGGAATTAACATAGCTCAGCAAAGATACAATGAAAAAAACATGTTTTTTGAGTTCAAAGATGAAGTTTTCCTTTAAACTAGTCAGAACAACAATGTAAATTAGAATAGGATGTATAACGTCAACCATCATGAAAAAAACAGATACTGTGCATAATGTAGAAATATGCCTTTTTAATTATTTTTATGAGGAATTGCAAAAATGTGCAGAGTTATGTTTTCTTGTTGATAATACAACAGTAAATTACAAGGGCGATGCACATGAAGTACAAAGGATAAAAAAGTAGTTTCTTTGTTGGAAGAATGAGACATAATAAAGACAGAACTGATGTAGTAAGCTAAAGGCAATATGAAAGCAGTATGAGAAAGTTACCCACAAGGCCTGTGAAATACCTGACAGCCAAAGACATTGCTACTAATAAGCAAGAAGCATTGGGCCTGCTCTACAGACAGCTAGTGAGAGTACAGCTAGAGTATTGTGTGTGTGCATTTGTCTGAAAGCACTGCCTTTGCCAGAATATCGACAGAAAACAGGAAGCTCAGAGTGGGGCTCATGCATTCTTTTTTTTTCCTCAAATATTTTTTTATTTTCAATTAAAATAACATTTACATAATATTTTTAAATACCATTTTAAACAACTATATACAATATTTACAATAGCTTGAATTTCAATTATATGCACTGTATGTTATTAAATATAGAATTAACAGATCAGTTATCAGAGATGCAGTATTGATTATTGCAGAGTGTCCAACAAAGATATAACTTTCTTCCAAGGATTATTTACCAATGGCCTGGGACAGATTCGTAGTTCTTTGTTATTTCCATCGATGCAGTTGTCTTCAGTAAAGTGTAGAATTCTTCCAAGGTCGGGGTGTTTTTGAATTCCACCTTCTGGTTACGCATTTCCTAGATATAGCAAGTATTGTCCATAACAAATACATATTTGTCTTATTCAGGTAGGACCTTTATTTACATTTAGTATAATCAATACTTGAGTTAAGGTAAATGATTCATTAAATAAAGCCTGTAAAAAATGATTGATTCCATTCCAATATGATTTAATTTTATTACATTCATAAAAAATATGAATCCAGTCTGCTTTGACTTTTCACACCTCCAGAAAAAAACATTTGTAGTAGTACTGATCTTTTTAATTCTATCTGGTGTTAAAAATGCTCTATATATAAGCATTTCCTGTTAAATATTTTCCAGTACTGTGTATTAGAGGTGTAATTAACTGATAGATGTTAGTTTTAATTTCTTCTATTAACTGCAGTGACTGACCTTTTGTTAAGAACTGCCAGTATGATGGCTTGGGAATGGTTTTATATGTTATCAACTCTTCATATAGATTTGAAATTGAATTTTTCTTTTCACAACTATTATATATACATTCATACAGAAAACTTATTAGATTTGGAATATCTTTAAATGTGAAATTAATTAATCTGCATAAATCTTGAGGGTACATTAAAATGCTTTGTAAGGTTAACCAGTCCTATGTTGGAATATTGTAAGCAGTTTTTATCATATGTATATCTAAAACATTTAATATATTTACACATTGAAACCAGCATAACAATCCATTTTGTTCCCAGGAGGTTATTGATTCTCTATATGTTTTATGAGGAAAGTTCTTAGTGATGGTAAATGGGGTTAAAAGGTCAAACCAAAGTTTTAGATCTATGTTTGCATTGATAAGTTTCCTAAAGAAACTGATGTAATGATTAATCAGTGTTGTTTTAGAAGGTTTTGTTATATTGTATATTTATGCATAGAATGTACCAGGGTTTGTTTGATTTGTCCATTTTTTTTAACAGATTAAATTAATTTGTTAATATAGCCATTGTTAATTCTTTCCAGTTGGCAAAATAATTTGGGTTTATCCAGTCTATTGTAGTTTTAAATACAGATGCTTTTATATATGTTTCTATTTCTGGGAAGTTCAGTCCTCCTTGTTTCCAGGGTCTAATGTGATGAGTTAGAGCTACTCTATTATTTTTGGGGATACCATAACGATGTTATTAAACATGAGTTTATTTCTTTAAGAATGCATCTTTCAGGAATTAACTGTATTACTAATGCTACATATAGTATTTTTGGCAATAAGACCATTTTTATTAATTGCAATCTGTCTTCAAAAGTTAATAGAATTGTGTTCCACTTTTCTATATAAATATATATATATATATATATATATATATATATATATAAATATATATATATATATTGTTTCAATAATGTTTTTATAATTTATTAATGTTTCATTTATATTTTTGCACACCACTAATTCCTAAATAATTTAGCATAAGTTCTTGTTTTCCTATGATGGATTTATCTGTAACGTGTAGTTCTTTTTTCTTATTTAAAAATAGAAATTTTGATTTTGATCTATTAAAGTGTAGACCTGAAATCTTATAAAATGTCTCCATTACTTCTAGCTCTCCTAATGACTCTCAAAAATTTAATAGGGTTAATAAAATATCATCAGCAAAAAGCATTATTTTAGATATGTATTAGTCATAGACTTCTATTTATTTTATTCTTGGATTCTTACGTATTATTTCTGCAAGTATTTCTATAGCAAAATCAAATAAAATGGGAGAAAGGGGGCATCCTTGTTTAGTACCTTTAATTATATGGATAGATTCTGAGGTGAAAGGACCTAATTTAATGTAAGATAAGTTATTAATATATATGTTTTTAGTAATAAAATGAAGGGAGGAAGAAATTCAAATAATGCTAAAGTTTTAAATAGATGTTCCCAGTTGAGAGAATCAAAGGCTTTTTCTATGTCTAATCCGATTGCAAGTGTTTATCTTCTTTATTCACATAATCTATAAGAGTAAGTATCATTTTAATATTATCATGTGTGTGCCTGTTATATAAAAATCCAGTTTGATCATTATTAATTGTCTTTGAAAGTGAGATTTTCATTGTTAGCTAGGATTGACATGAATATTTTGTGATCATTATTCAGTAATGATACAAGTCTATATGAGGTGCAAAGGTCTGATGGTTTATCTTTTAGAATTGGTGTTGAGAGAATATTTCCATGAGGGTGGTATTTTTGCTTCTGACTGGACTTCTAGCAAAGTTTTATGAAAAAGGGAGATTACTGCTGAAGGGAAGAGTTTGTAAATTTCCATAATTATACCATCTATCCCAGGAGCTTTGTTAGATTTACTTTCTTTTATCTTGTCAACAATTTATTTGTAGGATATAGGTTTTTGTAGGTCTAGGTTTAAGTTTTCGGAATTTTTTTATATTGATAAGGTTTGTATCCAAGTTTATTTGGTTGGTATCTAAATCTTCTTTTTTGAAGTGTTCCATATAATGGAACCGAAATGCATCAAGGATGTCTCTTATATCTGATACTTTTTTTCCCTTTCTTTTCATGATATATACTACTAATGTTATTTGCTTTAGATTGCATTTTAATTCTTGTAGATACGTTATGTAGATATCTGTGGGGAGGTGGCTAATGAGTTTATTTTTAATTTTTCCAAGGCTAGACAAGTTTTGTGCGTTAGAATTTCATTATATTTTTTATTTAATTCCTCTATTTCTTTTTTGATTTCTGGACAATTCTGATTTTTTTCAGATTTTGCTGTCAAGAGTCTGGTTTGCAAGTCTAATGATTCAGATGTTCACTCTCTGACTTTGTTTTTGTACCAGCTAAGGATCTTACCAAATAAATATGCTTTTAATGAGTCCCAAACCATGGCTCTACTGATTTCTGTTGTATTATTAATTTCAAGAAATAATTGTAGTTCTGACAACATCCAGGGTCTGAATTCTTTAATTTTTGTGATATATGATGGAATTCTAGTTGAGAGAATTAAAGGTTTAAACTCTATTTGGAGCTTCATTATCAGAGAGTCAAGATCTGAGAAGGGGCATTGAACTATTGAGAAGTTAAGGATTTTTGTTTGTAAATCTTGAACTACGAATAATTTGTCTTCTGGTTTGTGTTCCAAATCTATGGTCTTTATGAGAAAATAATAAGGCTTTATCATCTTTTACTTTAAAAATGTCTATGAAATGAATCCATCCATCTTTTTAAGGATTTTGAAATAGTTTTTTTTAACTGTTCCTGCTCCAATTCCTGGGAACCAATATAGATTAGCTAAGGTCCATATTCTATTATTAAATTTAATAACAAATGCTAGTAGACCACCTTTGTCTTCATATTTATAGTTAACTTTTGGAGTGATTTTCTTCCAGAGAATTGATACTCCTTTTGTCTTTGTTCTATAGGAGGATTGAGCTAAGACTGTATAGTCCTTAGGGTTCCAAATAAAGCTATCATTAGTCTTAAAATGCATTTCCTGGAGAAATACTACTTGTGCCTTATTTAGATTTAAATATTTTAGTAAGTTTGATCTTTTATTTTCATTATTTAAGCCACTAGTATTTAATGATAAGAATGTTAAATACATTTCATGTTATTGTTGGAAGAAACTTTTTGCTTTTTTTTATTTTGATTATAGTAGTTATACCATATTTTATGATAACATTGAATGTTTGTATGTGTGTAAACTTGGAAGTGTAATTTAATGTTCTTTCTTCTTTAAATACAAGTAGGGTAAAATTCTGGTCAGGCTTTAAAAAGTACTTCTATAAAACCTTAATTCTAAAGTATCAAATACAAGTAAATATGAATTTCCCATTAAACATGGAATGAAAGTCATTCCTAATCCAATAGATAAAGATAGATCTATTGGATTATCACTCATACCTTTAACCAACAATATCAACTGAGCTCCATATGTTAAATTATTATATGGAGAATTTTCGTAAAAGAGATATGAAATTCTGTATTATTCTGTTATTGTTCTATAGTATTTTATATATCCGGATGGAATGTTAGTAGTGTAAACAATTAAGTTGACAGAAAATATCCAGTATTTAGTTACCCTTAAGAGATCCCAAATATGTCAGAGATGTAATTTTGGATAAATTAAATGCAACAGAGGAGCAATACACTAAGCCAACAACAAATAGATTATTACTAAAATAATTTGACTAAAAGGACTGTACAGGAGACAATGAGTAATTACCAATGAAATATGAATTTACTGTAGGTGTACTGTCTTCCTTTACTTTCCCAATCTTCAGCTCACCAAATTCAACTTACACTTATGAAAAGACATGGGTTATCAGTGGTATCCTGACTCTGAGTAGAGGCTCCCTACATTCTAGTTTGCAGTGCTTTTACATATTTATAGATTTACAAAGCAGAGTCTAAGAATGAACTATGATCACCCTGACAATTCCCATACTGCATAGGGCACCTCCTGCTTCCAGTATGGGTAATCACATCAGGTCTAGAAAGAAAGTGAAGGTACCTATATGGTAATCAAGACTTACCTTAGGAAGTATTAATCAAATAGTATTTAGAGCATCTTAGAGAGTTATCGGGCCAGTTAGAATACTCTTAAGCCTCTCCTCCCTTGACCAAAAACAGAGATTTCCCTTCCCTTTCTTTCCCTTGTTTTAAATCAGTACTAATAAAAGAAATTCAGCAAACATAGGTAAACAGAAATAACATTCAGTAGTCCATCTTGTACATAACTCTCAATCCATTAAACAAGTCAGTGACTTAACATCACTTTAGTAAACATTTTAAAGACAAATTAGAAATAATTTCCTAGCTCTCTCTTTTCTGATAAAGCAAAAAGTTAATAAGCTATTTTAACTAAAAGTATAAAGCATTTCAATTTTTCCTTGCATGCATACATTTCTACTTGTATTGTAGTGTCAATAGCTGTCTTTGAAATCTGTACAATACTTCACTTCTTCAAATCATTCCTTTTTCAATTCAGGTTTTTTTGTCAAAACAGCAACAACATTTCAAGGGCACAATTAATATTTAGACTGATGTTTCAAATAAATAACTTGTCAGTTGCCAATTGAGTTAGTTTAGAATGTATGGTTAGTGCAAATATAGCATGTTGCAAAAATATGTATTTTTTTCGTTTGCTCTAGAGCCTGTCATATGCAAGTGACATATATAATGTAGCATATATAGAGCAGATAGCTTATGGATTCAGGTTGCTAAAGTAACTTATGCTTATTAATCAGGCAGTTTCATTTAAATTCACAAGTAATTTGGGGACATTTCAGTTGAGTTTCCAGGAATGTTGTAGTCCAATGTGAGTAAATG
This sequence comes from Protopterus annectens, assembly GCF_019279795.1. Lineage (NCBI taxonomy): Eukaryota > Metazoa > Chordata > Ceratodontiformes > Protopteridae > Protopterus > Protopterus annectens. Next base: position 121,493,389 of record NC_056747.1, on the reverse strand, counting down.
AGTCCACTTTTCCTCATAAACATATGTCACAATTCATTAAACTAAGCAGAGTCTAACATCTGTCTAATAATTATTATAAAGACAAAGAATAGTAATTTCCTAGTTCAAACTTTCTGATATCGCAAAATGTTGACAGTAAGCTATTTTAACTGGAAGACTAAAACATTTCAATACTTCCTTGTGAATATATATTTTTACTTTTACTGTAGTGTCAAGAACTCTCTTTGAAATCTATGCATTACTTCACTTCTTTCAAGTCATTCATTTTACAGTTCAGATTATATTTTGTCAAAATGTCAATAGCATTTCAAGGGCACATTTAATATTTAAACTGATATTTTAAATGAATAGCTATCGGTTATCAAGTGAGTTTTTACAGAGTGTGGGGTAACTGCAAAGATAACATGCTGCAAAATAAATAATGAGAAAAGAAAGAAGAGAGAGAAAGAAAAGAAAATTAAGAGAAAATACACATATACTGTGTATGTTGATTTGCAGTATAAATATTTTATGTGCTATATAACCCTCCTTCTGTGAAAGAAAAGTACCCTGTTTTACATACCTGAGGTAATTTGAAAACACTCGTGTCATCTATTTAAAAAATATAAATTCCAGTAGTTAGTTACCTTTGTTTTAAAATTCCAAGCAGTAAAATTGGTCCTCTAAAGTAATAAAACAATTCATATAATAGTAGATGGTTTGAGAGATTTGGCTGTAGTCTTTTGCTTCTTCTTTTTGACATCTGTCCAGACAAGTGCAGTTTCACTTAAGAACAAACAGAGACCACAGTCAGTCCAGGGCTGGTTTTTCATTCTTCCTCCAGATCCCAAATAAGACTCCCCACTGGCACAGCTATAGAGTTGAGGTCTCAGCTGAGTGACCAAGCCAAGACCCCTAGCACCCTCTCTGTCCAACCATTGCTTTGTGTTCCTGCCCAAGTAGCTGACACACACACCTGGGAAAGGCTGGCAAAGGTTTACTAGCTATGCCCCCTTCTGCCCAGACTATAAGGTAGTTATTGCTGCCACCAGTCCCTCCTTATCAACTACTTTAAGGCCTTTAACAAAGGATATCCTATCTTACTATGTCATATTAATATTAATACAAATGGTAGTGTGACCAAGATCAAGGCTATTAGGAGTGGCCCAAATATTGTCACCAAATAAATATGCAAGTACTCTCAAAACTTAAATATCTTTACACAGATCAGCCATACTGAAAGGTATAAATATATTTAATAAATAAAAGAACAAGACAATACTAAATATATATTCACAGTGACATGCCACAGGAAAAATTTAAAACAACATTGCAGGGCAGTCTGAAATAAAGAACGTATCTAAACTAAGCTTCACCATATTCCTGACTGTATCTAACAGAATTACTATAAACCTGGACTGAAGCACTACAGGCGGTGGTGTCTCCATATTCATAAAGATATGCACACCTCCAGACTAGTAGCCCAAAATAACACATCAGAGATGCTTCAGGTACAACTAACACTGGGTAAAACTGCAATCCAGGTTGTAGCCTGTTATAGATCCCCCACTATGTCCCAAGACTCCCACTCCACATTCCTAAAGACACTGGAAAATGTTGGGTTACAACTCAATACCCTTATACTGGGAGACTTAAACTAACCCCTCCATTAACTGGGAAAATTATCCATGTACCAACACACTTTCTCAACGTTTACTGGAATTCATTAATTTCAATGCTCTGGACCAGCTCATTCTTACCCCCACCAGGGGTAGAAACATCCTTGACCTTGTCATTACTAACATGGGTGACTGTTGCTCTACACCAGTAATCAACTCCTCCCTGGTCAGATCTGACCACAATCTAATCATCATGGATATCCACATCCCACCCCCCCCTCCCCAAAGGAAACCACCATAAAAAACTTCTCCAAAGCTAATTTTGGGCTTCTAAAAACAGAGTTGGCTAACTTCACGACACCCATGCAAATGAAAAATAGGTGCATAACTGCTGAATCATACGCCAATAAAACTGTATGAGCACATACACAAGTGCATGGAACGGGCCATACCAAACAGAACCAAGACGCTATCCTCCAAAAAAAGGAAGCCAATCTGGTGGTTTCCCCACCATAAATAAACTCTACAACAGAAGGAAAAAACTGTTGCAGAAAAGGGTGAAGTCCCAAGATGGGAAAAACTCCTTTGTTAGCCTCAGCAAAAAACTGAGATCCATAATCAAATTGTCTAAAGCTAGCTATGAAAACAAAATTTCTGCAGATTCTAAAGACAACCACAAGGCATTCTTTAGTTATGTCAAGAATCTACATGACAATACTCAGATCTGCTCCGAGTTATAGCTCAATGGCAATACATATGCAGAACCAACTGACACTACCAACATATTGGCTGACAGATTCGGTGCGAACCTTACCCCCTTTTCATCTCCTAAAGGGCTTATCAATACTTGAGGAATGCCAAGTCCCTATTATCACGGCTACACAGGTAAAAAACGCACTGTCCAAAGCCAGGAATACAGCTTCCATGGGACCTGATAATATCCCTGGCTGTGTTCTACATGAATTACAAAGTGAACTGGCACCACACCTGAGTACCCTGTTCAATCACAGCCTTATTTTAGGCTTTGTCCCTACCGAATGGTGCACTGCGATGGTCATCCCACTCCACAAAGGGCGAGTGACTACAGACCATGGGAACTACTGCCCCATTAGTCTGACAAGTCTGATGTGTAAGGCTATAGAGCACATCATCATGGACCTTATAAATAAGGACATAAGGACTCTCCAAACTCTGGACCCCATGCAGTATGGGTTTGTGAAAGGTAGATCAGGCCTGCTAAACCTGATAGACTTCTTTGAGTCTGTCAACCGAGCTGTGGATGAGGACAAGGTAGTTCACACAGCCTAGCTAGATCTTGCCAACGCCTTTGACACCATCCCTCACTCAGGAATCATAGATAGACTCACTAAACTAGGCATAAACCCCTATGTAATAAGATGGGTTGCCAACTTGGCTCACTGATAGAACCCACCCTGTGAAAGTAGCGGACTCCAAATCTGACTACCGACCAGTTACAAGTAGTGTCCCACAGGGATCAGTCCTAGGTCCTCTCCTGTTTGGCATCTACTTCACTGAAGTTCAAGCAACAGAAAAGGACTCTGGCTGACCAAGTTCGTAGATGATTGCAAACTGGGAGCCATTATTGTTTCTCCAAATGATGTAGGCATTCTACAGAAAGGCCTCACTGACACCAATGACTGGTGCCAGAACTATGGCCTTAAGCTCAATGCCAAAAAGTGCATTGTCATTCCCTTTGGGGAAAAATTCAGTGCCCATGAACTACCACATAGGCGGTAGTCCACTAAACACAGAAGGTGTGATAAAAGACCTGGGGTCACAGGTTGACAGCAACTTCTCCTTTGATAACCACATTGCCACTGTAGTTAGAAAACCCTTCTATGTGGCACATCTCATTACAAAAGGTTTCTCATCAAGGAAGAAAGAGGTCATAATCCCCCTCTACTCATCCCTCATTAGACCTATTATAGAATACAGTGCCCCATTTGTTATGTACCTCACTAGACACCTACAACTGGAAAGGCCACAAAAATGGCTCACTAAGAGGATCGTAGGCCTTAGACACATGCCCTATATGGACAGACTGAAAAAAACTCCAGCTATACTCTGTCTCTTATCACCTACTTAGAGGCTAACTCTGCTTAACCTACAAAGCCATGTCTGACCCAGAGCTGCTAGATATTCTACACCTAAAGAAATCCCAATCCTTCTGTGCCACAAGCTCCAGGGACTGTAACCTCATTACCACAATAAACAGAACATGCTGGAGGGACAGGTTCCTAACCCAGAGACTTCCCATACTCTGGAACAAACTTCCCATTCATGTCAAGAAGAGCACTCCACTGGCCCTCTTTAAAAGAAATCTTGACGAGTGGGTGGGCAATAGGAAGTTCACCCCGGTGATCACTTCAGTGGCCTTGCTTGACAGGGGCACTGGGAACTAACTTTGTGTGGCATGATGCCAGGGAATCTTCTTGGACTAGACTTGTATAGGCTCCAGGGCCATTAGCCTAGTACACACCTATGAACCTAAGAACTTACTAATAGAGCAAGGCAGATGTAGTGAATGGATCTTCTAGTTTCTTGGTCTAACATATAATGCAAAATGTTGTGTCTCACTAAGAGACTTTTAAAATTAATATCTCAAATCTTTCTATAGCAATAACTTGCAGAATGACATAATTTCTTGTCATCTGACTGCTAGTTCCCAGGCCAAACAACCATGGAGGTAGCTGGCAGTATTTAGCATCTACCTGTAAAAATATACAGACAAGGGCTTCTCCTCAGATCTCTGTCAGATGCTGGAAGTCATAAAACATTTGCATTCCTTTATGGTTTCAAGACTAGTAATTACTGCACCCTAAAGACAATACAGAAAGTTTCCTATAACAGACATTGTGTCTCTTGCTGCATTGAAAACTGAAAGCTAACATCTTTTATGGCCTAGCCATAAAGTAATTTAATTTCAGTTATTTTCTGAAGTTAACCTCCTATATTTGTTTCCACTGTTAAAATATATACATTTAAATAGTTACAATAGTGCACGTATATTTCTGTTCTCTTCCAGAAGAGCACACTGTGTCTACATTTCAAACAGCACTCTGCAAATACCCTTTTCAACACACGCATCTACAAGCAGTTTGATATACACATGACATATAGTTTTAATACATTTGTAACACAAGCATCTTGTATAAATCATTTTGATGGTCACCGATGACAAATAATTATTTACAAAATTCCAGCTAGCTGGGCTGGCAATATCTCCTTACATCATACTTTTCCACCCCCTTCAAAGACTCAAGCTAGTTTTTCAAGTGACCCTTGAGAAACATTGCTTGAGAGGGATAAGCCTATCTGGAAATACCGGGTCCATATTACATTATCAAAAGATAACATAATCGAACGGCCGAAACATCGAAACGGCCACATTTCAAAACATTTATTGTGGGGGGCTGCACCCCCTCACACCGACCGCTAAATTTATATTCCAACTCCGAGATTGCACTACAGTGAGGAAAGGGCAAATATCCCAATCCTCACTGTACTGCGATCCCACAATTCAAACTTTGAAATGCGGCCGTTTTAATGTTTTGGCCATTCAATTATATTATCTTTTAATAATGTAATAGGAACCCGGGAATACCTTACCCCATTCCCTGTCTTGAGATTCCAGCAGCCTTTGCATTGCTGACCCCATTACAGTATTGCACTGTCATATCATATGCCTGCAACCCTAGTCTCAACTATAGTAACGGGATTTTGCTGGCTGGCACCCTATAGCCATAGAAACCCCTCAGACTCCTCCTCTTATCCACTGCAAATACTCAGCACAAGGACCTCTCTATCATGGTATGGTTTCATTGTTAACATGGTATAGTTTGTGCCCCTGCCTCCCACCTAGTTCTACCATGTAGTTAACATCACTGACCTTCCTTACCACCTTGCAGGGTCCCTCTCAAGCTGTCTGCAGCCTGTTGTGTCTGACAGGAATGAGAACCATTACCTGCTGCCACACAGCATACACTCTAGCTCAAGCATTCCTGTCATACCAGACCTTTTTCTGCTGTTGGGCTTCTGCCAGGTTCTCCTGGGCCAAGCCCATGAGTTCCCTGAGCCTTGTCATGAGGTTTAGGGCATATGTCAAAACAGACTCTCTGTGGGATTCACACCCTCCCACTCATCACAAATCAAATCTAGAGGTCCCCTCACCCTATGCCTGTACAGCAACTCAGAGGGTGAAAAACCTGTGAACTCCTGGTGCACCTCTCTGTAAGCAAACAGATGGGGCAAATATTTGTCCCACTCCCTCTTAAATTAGTCTGCAAATGCCTTAGTATGGTCTTTAGTGTAGAGTCTAATCTCACCACAAGGCCAATATTCTGGGGGTGGTCCACCCCACAGTGTTCCCACAGACAAGCCAGCAGGTCTGACATAAAATTGACACCTCTGTCAATCAGTACTTCTTTTGGGAAACGTACCCTGCTGAAAATCTCCAACAAAGCATTTGCCACCTTTCCTGCCTTGATGGAGGACAGAGCCACCACCTCAGGGTATCTGGTAGCATAATCTACTCCCAGTAGGATATACTTCTTCCCACAATATCCATAGCTTCCCCCTGATATGGCTCCTCAATCCCAGCAAAGGCTCCAGAGCTTTGACCTCGTCTCCTACCTTGCCTACCTTTTGGCACTGCAGTACCCCATTATATCCCTGGAAATTCCAGGCCAATAAAAGTTCTGCATAATGTCTCTTTGTATGCTTTATTCCCATATGACATGCAAAAGGAATGTCATGGGCTATGGCTAGATGTGCCAGATGGTAGGCTCTGTGCACTGCCAACTGCTGTATTACCTCATTCTCTAGCCCTCTCTCAGGGGTCCACACTCTGTACAGTAACCCTTTGTCCGAGTTTATAGATTCCCCCTTTCCTTGAGAATCAGGCACCTTCCTGGCTACCTCCCTCAAGCCTTGTAATGTAGGGTGTGAGAGCTGAGCCTATCTCAACTCTCTTCGTAACTCTTTCCAGCTTCACTTCCACAAGAAGTTTGGTATCTTCTGACAGAGGGCCTCACTGTCAGCCTGGGTACTACTACTCACCTCTACCTTTGCAGTCACTCTGTCCAAGGGAACAGCAGTACCCACCTGTACCTGTGGCTCACCTTCAGTCTCACTGCAACAGGGTAGCTCCCACTCTGAAGTAACCACCTCACCAGTCCTGGCTTCGTGTGTGGTCTGTCTGGATCCCTCCAGTCTACCTGACCCACATGCTTGTCTCCTAGCCTGACTGCATGTAATTGCATGCACACAAGGTAACCTTGTCTCCAGACAACTTACTGCTAGCATTCTGTCATTCCCACTTACTGGCTTCCCTACCTTTGGTTCCCCACCTTGCCTCTGTGGACATCTATATGCTACATGGCATCACTGGTTACATTTAAAACATTTAACCCTTGATTCTGGCCGTGTGCCTGTACTAATGACTTCCCCTATTACTGGTGGACTCTGTTGGGGCAGTATAGGCTGTCCACCATGGGTTCCCTTAGACACATGTGCAGCACAGGGTGTCCCTTTCCTGTGCAGTGATCCCCTGCTTGCTACATATAGGTCTCTCTTTTTCCCTAACTCATCTATGGTGTTACATTCCCTATCTGCCAACCAGATGCTCATGTCCTTAGGCAAAGTGCTAAGGGCTTGTTCTCTCACCAAAAGGTCTGTCAGCCCTTCAGCAGTGGTGACCTGACACCCACTCTCCCACCTATGAAAATAAGTGGTTAGCTCGGCAATATATTCATACATACTTTTATCTAACTTGTGCCTATGCTCACAGAATTTTTCTCCTGTAAGCTACAGGTGTTAACTTAAAGCATTCCAATAGACAATTTTTAACTTTATTATAATTTAAGCAATCAGTATTAGACAATTCAGAAATAGCAGTTACAGCTTTACCATGGAGTAAGGCATCAGGAAATGTACCCAGAGCCCTTGGTCAACATTGTACTGTTTACATACCCTTTCAAACATATGAACAAAATGTATCAAAATTATCCCCCTCTGTAAACTGTGGAAGAAATTTACTGACCTTTGTTGCTTCTGGGGTTCGGTTACTCCCTCCCCCCATTTGCCTCCATGACCCAGGAGAAGAGTCAACATCATATCTTTCAACTGTACAGATTTTCACAGAATGTCCAAATGTTTGTCTCATACTTTTGGCTTGTTCCTCTTTTTTTCCTGGCAAATCACTGGGATGATCTCAGGATTGTAGTCACTAAATGACATACATTTGAGTTACAGACTTCAAATCCATCAGGAAATGTATATTAAAACAAATCCTGTTACTCTAGCACATTTCTAAGTTTATAAGAGAAATATTTAAAATATGTCCCTATTTGTACCCCCATTTTGTCAAACTTTGTCCATATTTTTTGCTTTTCATGTTGCCTCTGCCTCTCATTTTCTTCAACTTCCAGACAGCTCAGTCTCTTTGCTGCTTCTAATTCCATTTGTTTATCCTGCAGTAGTCTCTCTACTGATTATAGTTCCAAATGTTTGCCCCCCCCCCAGTTAAAGTCCATTTTCAGAGAATTGTACATCCCCAAGATAAGTCTAGTTGTCCTCCTGGTTGCTGGTCTGTGATGCAGCTGTGGTTAAGGCTACAATCATTTCCACATTAGTCAGGTTGGTAGGCACCAGTCCTTTGGCTTGGCACATCTCAGCCAACTGGCTCCTTGTCAGCTTGTCATAATCCTCTGCTGACATCATTGCTTGCTCTCCCTGACTAAGCTAACAAAAAATAAATAAAACTATAATTATATGAAACTCGGAATGTCCACTGTGTGGCTGCTTGAGAGCACAGACACCTTCTTTAGTGATCACTGTATACAGTCTACAAAAATTCAGTATCCACACCACTGAATCAAATATATCCCACCACTGCCAAGCCAATATGTGATGTGGATATCCCACCAATATGTGACAACCCATCACAGCCAACCAGTAATCAAGGAGCCTCAATCCTCTCCACTGGCAACAGTGGGGGAATGTTCACTGTGAAGATGACAGGTACACACACACGGTATTTCCAGATGCAGCTCTCTGCATCAAATGCACTTTCCTTTAAGAGCACACAGTAATCACATTCAGTCCAGGGCTGTTTTCTCACTCATCCTGCAGATCCCCAATAAGACTTCCCACTGGCACAGCTATAAAGTTGAGATCTCAGCTAAGTTACCAAGCCAAGACCACCAGCATCCTCTCTGTCCAACCAGTGCTTTGTGTCCCTGTCCAAATAGCTCACACACTTTGAGGTTTGATTTACACACACACACACACACACACACACACACACACACACACACACACACACACACACACACACACACACACACACACACACACACACACACACCTGGGAAAGGCTAGCACAGGTTTACTAACTATGCCCCCTTCTGCCCAGACTATAAGGTAGTTATTACTGCCACCAGTCACTCCTTATCAACTACTCTAAGGCCCTTAACAAAGGGTTCCAGTCTTACTGTATAATATTAATATCAACACAAATGGTAGTTTGACCAAGAGCAAGGCTATTAGGAGTGGCCCCACACAGTGTCACCAAGTAAATATGCATTACTCTCAAAACTTGAATATCTCTACACACATCAGCCACAATGAAAGGTTTAAATATATTTAATAATAAATAATAAAAGAACAAGACACTACTAAATATATATTCACAGTGACATCAGAGTTCAAAACCAGAGGAAATATTTAAAACAACATTGCAGGACAGTCTCAAATAAAGAAAATATCTACACTACGCTTCACTATATTCCTGACTGTATCTGAGAGAATTACTATAACCTAAGAACTTACTATTAGAGCAAGGCAGATGTGGTGAATGGATCTTCTAGTTGTCGCCTGGTCCAAGACATAATGCAGGATGCTCTGTCTCACTAAGAGACTTCTCAAATTAATATATCAAATATTAATTTGAGACTTCTCAAATTAATATATCAAATATTACTGCTGGGATAACTTGCAGAATGACATTTCTTGTCATCTGACTGCTAGTTCCCAGGCCAAGCAACCATTGATGTAGCTGGCAATATTTAGCATCTACCTGTAAAATATATACAGACAAGTTCTACTCCTCAGATCTCTGGCAGATGCTGGAAGTCATAAAACAATTTCATTCCTTCATGCTTTCAAGAACTAGTAATTACTTCACCCTAAAGACAATACAGAAAGTTTCATGTTACAGACATTGTGTCTCTTGCTGTATTGAAAACTGAAAGATACCATTTGTATGGCCTAGCCATAAAGTAATTTAATTTCAATTATTTTTCTGAAGTTAACATCCTGTATTCCAGTTTCCACTGTTAAAATATGTACATTTAAACAGTTACAATAGTGCATGTACATTTCTGTTCTCTTCCAGTGTGGCTATGTTTCAAGCAGCAATCTGCAATTACCCTTTTCAACACCCAAACCTTTGCAAGCAGTTTGATATACGCATACAGTTGTAATACATTTATAACACAAGCATCTTGTATAAATTATTTCAATATTCACCAATGACATATAATTATTTACAAAATTCCAGCTAGCTGGGCTGGCAGTATCTCCTTTCATCACAGAAATATTAAAATAAACTAAGAACTACATATAGCTATGAAAAATCACACGGGATGGAAACTAATAACTTTACTAGTTAACACCAAATATACAAAAACCTATCTAAAATTATTTACCATGAGGTCGTTTTTTTGTGTGCATTTGCCTAAACTAAATGCAGTTTGCACTGGATGTTAATATATACTTGAAGTAAATCTACCAGATTAATAAAGATATGCAGACCCTTTATCACACTAACACACACACACACCAGAAACATTAAATATACAAAATAATTAATCTCAGATGACTGAAAAAATAGTAAATGATCAAATTAACTAGTACAGTGAATATAAAGCTTTGAACATTTCTCTCCCACTAAAAAGCCCTGTATCAGTTAATCTGAGCTACAAAACCCAGAGCAGTCACTGTATAAAGAGTGTTACTGTTGGGGAAAGCTTTTTCAGTAATGCAATGTGCACAGTTAGAGTGAGATGCGGGTGTAGGGTTAGCCTCCATGAGTGACATTATATGAACAGCATTACTGTTAGGGAATGTTTTTTAGTAATGTAATGCGCATAGCTGGAGTGAGAGGCAGGTGTAGCTTAGGGTTGGCCCCCATGAGCGACACTGTATAAGTAGTGTTACTGTTAGGGAAAGTTTTTTAGTAATGTAATGCGCATAGCTAGAGTGAGAGGCAGGTGTAGCTTAGGGTTGGCCCCCATGAGTGACACTGTATAAATAGTGTTACTGTTAGGGAAAGTTTTTTAGTAATGTAATGCGCATAGCTGGAGAGAGAGGCAGGTGTAGCTTAGGGTTGGCCCCCATGAGTGACACTGTATAAATAGTGTTACTGTTAGGGAAAGTGTTTAGTAATGTAATGTGCATAGCTGGAGTGAGAGGCAGGTGTAGCTTAGGGTTGGCCCCCATGAGTGACACTGTATAAGTAGTGTTACTGTTAGGGAAAGTTTTTTAGTAATGTAATGCGCATAGCTGGAGTGAGAGGCAGGTGTAGCTTAGGGTTGGCCCCCATGAGTTACACTGTATAAATAGTGTTACTGTTAGGGAAAGTTTTTTAGTAATGTAATGCGCATAGCTGGAGTGAGAGGCAGGTGTAGCTTAGGGTTGGCCCCCATGAGTGACACTGTATAAATAGTGTTACTGTTAGGGAAAGTTTTTTAGTAATGTAATGCGCATAGCTGGAGTGAGAGGCAAGTGTAGCTTAGGGTTGGCCCCCATGAGTGACACTGTATAAATAGTGTTACTGTTAGGGAAAGTTTTTTAGTAATGTAATGCATATAGCTGGAGTGAGAGGCAGGTGTAGCTTAGGGTTGGCCCCCATGAGTGACACTGTATAAGTAGTGTTACTGTTAGGGAAAGTTTTTTTAGTAATGTAATGCGCATAGCTGGAGTGAGAAGCAGGTGTAGCTTAGGGTTGGCCCCCATGAGTGACACTGTATAAATAGTGTTACTGTTAGGGAAAGTTTTTTAGTAATGTAATGCGCATAGCTGGAGTAAGAGGCAGGTGTAGCTTAGGGTTGGCCCCCATGAGTGACACTGTATAAGTAGTGTTACTGTTAGGGAAAGTTTTTTAGTAATGTAATGCGCATAGCTGGAGTGAGAGGCAGGTGTAGCTTAGGGTTGGCCCCCATGAGTGACACTGTATGAATAGTGTTACTGTTAGGGAAAGTTTTTTAGTAATGTAAAGCGCATAGCTGGAGTGAGAGGCAGGTGTAGCTTAGGGTTATCCCCCATGAGTGACACTGTATAAATAGTGTTACTGTTAGGTAAAGTTTTTTAGTAATGTAATGCGCATAGCTGGAGTGAGAGGCAGGTGTAGCTTAGGGTTGGCCCCCATGAGTGACACTGTATAAATAGTGTTACTGTTAGGGAAAGTTTTTTAGTAATGTAATGCGCATAGCTGGAGTGAGAGGCAGGTGTAGCTTAGGGTTATCCCCCATGAGTGACACTGTATAAATAGTGTTACTGTTAGGTAAAGTTTTTTAGTAATGTAATGCGCATAGCTGGAGTGAGAGGCAGGTGTAGCTTAGGGTTGGCCCCCATGAGTGACACTGTATAAATAGTGTTACTGTTAGGGAAAGTTTTTTAGTAATGTAATGCGCATAGCTGGAGTGAGAGGCAGGTGTAGCTTAGGGTTGGCCCCCATGAGTGACACTGTATAAGTAGTGTTACTGTTAGGGAAAGTTTTTTTTAGTAATGTAATGCACATAGCTGGAGTGAGAGGCAGGTGTAGCTTAGGGTTGGCCCCCATGAGTGACACTGTATGAATAGTGTTACTGTTAGGGAAAGTTTTTTAGTAATGTAATGTGCATAGCTGGAGTGAGAGGCAGGTGTAGCTTAGGGTTGGCCCCCATGAGTGACACTGTATAAATAGTGTTACTGTTAGGGAAAGTTTTTTAGTAATGTAAAGCGCATAGCTGGAGTGAGAGGCAGGTGTAGCTTAGGGTTATCCCCCATGAGTGACACTGTATAAATAGTGTTACTGTTAGGGAAAGTTTTTTAGTAATGTAATGCGCATAGCTGGAGTGAGAGGCAGGTGTAGCTTAGGGTTGGCCCCCATGAGTGACACTGTATAAGTAGTGTTACTGTTAGGGAAAGTTTTTTAGTAATGTAATGCGCATAGCTGGAGTGAGAGGCAGGTGTAGCTTAGGGTTGGCCCCCATGAGTGACACTGTATAAGTAGTGTTACTGTTAGGGAAAGTTTTTTGTGATGTTTAAATATTTAGACACATTAACTGTCCTTAAAGGAAAGTAGTAGAAAGACGTCTGCCAAATGAATATGTACTCCTAACAGAAAATTTTGACTACATGTACCTTTTTTTCAAGGCAAAGCAAATGTAGCCCACCAGGCTACTGTTCCTTCCATATTGTTCCTCACTATCTCTTACTTTTCACATTCATTTTTTACCATTCGCAGCTTTCTACCCAGGGATTTGAAAACGCTGACCTCTCCAATTGCTTCTTCTAGCTGTCCTTCACACACAAATCCTGTATGTTTCCCTTGTATTTAAACTCAGTCCTAATGCAGTTAGACTTTCTATAAGTTTTGCCATCACTTTTTTTTGCATTTTTCTCTTTTTAATCATAAACAATATATTCTCTGCACATGCCCAGATATAAATAAATAAGTTAAAATATGGGGAATTCTAAACATTCTTCACATTGATGTCCATTAACATTTTTACTTTCCTTAGTGCTTGTAACAAATTTACAAAAATGCAAGTAAAAACTGTTTAATTGACATCCCTGCATATTTCCCCCAAGGAATCTTTCATTATCTTTCTTCTGCCCAGCATCAATAAATTTAAAACTGCCTCCTATGTTATAATTATTTAAAACATGAATTAGTTTTCCATTTCTATAATACCAAACGTGGAACTTGTATACTTAAAATTATTCAATTTTTCTTCTTTTATACTTTCTACACATCCTTTAGTAATGAATATATTCTTTCTTGTATCTCTGTTAACAATGGCTTATAGCTCACTCCACATCATTTTCTCTAACTTTAGTACAAATGGAATCATTTTTGAAAAAAAATGTGGCAATAGTAATTGAAGATTGTGTTTGTCACGTGTTCAAGGACTGCTTTACATCCATTTCTTTTCTAGCAGCATTTAACCAACCCCTTGGACATTGCAAGCAACCCTTCAAACATTGCATTAGTTCCTCAACCTCTTCCCCAACCAACCCCTTGGACATTGCAAGCAGCTCTTCAAACACTGTATTCAGTTGCTCAACCTCTTTCCCAACCAACCCCTTGAACATTGCAAGCAACCCTTCAAACATTGCATTCAGTTCCTCAACTTCTTCCCCGTACCACACATTACACATTTGTGTGAAATCTTTCAAATTCTAGTCTGATAAATTTCTATGGTAATAGAGAAGTCACGCCATTCATGAAGTTGTTTGTACTCTTAACTTCCTGAACATTTGTTTTGTATCTTGTCGACAACTTTCCTTATAATGTGATTCTAATGCCTTCTTTCTCTGTTTCTTTTATAGTGTTGGCTTTTCATTGAGTAGGTTTCCGTCTGATTATGTATTCCTGCAGTTTTGTTTGTGATTAGCCTACATTACAAATCCATTGTAGCAGTTGCATAGTCTTGTACTCTTTCCTCTTTTGATTCAATCTCCTCTTTCTCCCATTTCATTCCATGCATCATGTTTTCATGCCATTGCTTCCAATTTGTTTTAATTTAACTCGTATGTATGTTCCACATCCCATAATACTCGAGTACTTCCCTTTCCAACGATGCTTAAATGCCATGCAGACTCCATGGCATATCCTGATGAAGGCCAGACTATGATTTGTGTCAGAAAGAATGCGAAGAAAATCCTCACTGGGAAGAACAATGAGTTTGTGCCTACTCACATCTTCCTGAGATGGGTGCACCTCAGTTCATGTCTCCCATCACCAAACCGTTATGTATACTGGATCTATTAAGAAGTATTAGCTTTCAAGGGAGGGCAAGGCTGCTTGGGATATTACAATGGGAGCACAATTGCTTGGGAGTTTACAAGGTTGAGCAAGGCTTTTTCTTAGATGACAAGAGAGGTGATAGGGATGCTTTGGAGGTTACAAGAAGGGTGGTAGGGTTGCTTGGGAGGTTACAAGAAGGATAGCAGGGTTGCTTGGGAGGTGAGTGAGTCATCAACACTTCTTCACAACAATTATTGAATGATCTACCTCTTGAACATTTGCTGAGATATCTTCATGCGAGTTAGGACTTAATGCATAAAACATCTCTTGATGGCTGCCTTTGCACCAGAGAGTTGGCTGGAGTGAAGGAATAAAATAAACTAAAAATCTGATGATAAATCATGTATGAGCTCTGCAGATTAATTGAAATGTTAGAAGCTAGTTCGAAATACATAATTAAGCCAGAAATATATTTATTTTCAGAAAATAAGTCTTACAGATTAACGGGGTATTTCTAAGTGCAAAAAAGTAATTCTTCCATTTTTATATTGTCTTTTCTTAATATATCACTATTTTACAGAATCTCATATACTCCTTTCTTATTATATTGTTCAGAATTATCCGTCATTGTAGTCATAAAACATGAGATTCTTTCATTCCCTCATAGGGTCTCCACAACTGCAAAAAAATATTTCCTTTATCCCTTCACTTGCTCAAAGTCCATCTTAAATATTAACATCCTTTTCCTTTTTGTTTTTGATATGCAATTTACACAACGTTATGGTAAATGCATTGCATTTTCTTATTTAACTGTGTTCTATAATGTATGGAAAATTAATTCTGTTTACATTCCTTTATTTATTGGCATTTGTTTACCAGGATAGTTCACAGGACCGTTAAGAGCCCATTTTCAGTGGAGGCCCATGGAGAAAAGCTCAGAAAATAAATTAAATGAAAAACTCTAAAATACATTGTGTAACAAATCAGAACAATTAGTATGAATTGTACAAGCAAAGTAGAGGAATTATACAAATTAACTATAAAAGGGTCAATATACATATGGCTATATATACATACAAAGCTACCATATATGAGATAATAAACCATACAAAATTCTGATAATACATTTAGTGTATGGATATTAGCAATTGCTAGGAATTAAAGGTAGAAATACATGGAAATTGTAAATGTTCTGTCACACATCTTCTATAGTCACTTCCTAAATCTTCTAACTTAACTAATGCAGGTATTTGTTTTGCACTTTCAGAGCTTCTGTCTTTTCTGTACTGTCTTTATATTTACTTTGACCATCTTTTGTAATCCTGTTTCATTAAGCCTGTCACATGATAAAAAATGTACCCTTTTTTTATTGCTGACTTGAACATGTGTTACATACTTTTTTCCTATTGACTTGAACATGTGTTACATACTTTTTTTCCTATTTTCACATCTACAAAGAAAGTTCTATCAGATATGTTTGTCATATGTTTTCCTTAAAAAACCCTAGAACATTGTTTCCTAACAAATTTCTATATAAATGCTGCTTGCCGAACAGCTTGTGCCTGCCACCTAAAATAATAATCTACATTAATTTGTTAATGACTTTAAAACAATCTGTTATCAGTATTCTTATTTTCATACTGCTGATACTGACTCATTATAGATCAGTTTATATATAAAATGCAGAAGTTGTGTGTTTGTTCATTTTACCCAGTTTCTTTTGATGCAGAAGTTGTGTTTTGCTCGTTTTACCGCAACTGTTTCTTTTGATTATTTTCCTACTATTGCATGTTTGCACTGATACTTTTCTTTCTTCTCCAGACCAATTAATCACTGTCTTCTACTTCTTTATCTTGCAGAAGAGAAAATATATTTTCACTTTCAGACTGTTGAATACACGCTGTTTTTTTTCTCCATTCTTTTAATCACTGTAGGAAAATCATAATTCTTTGGGCGGCCATGGTGGTGCAGCAATTAGCATTGCTGCCTCACAGCAAGAGGTTCTCTGGTTTGATCCTCATCTGGGGTGCCTTCTGTGTGGAGTATGCAGGTCCTCCCTGTGGTCACGTGGGTTTCCTCCGGGTGCTGCGGTTTCTTCCCACATCCCAAAGACATGCTGTAGGTGGATTGGACACTCTAAATTGGCCCTAGGCATGTGTGTGTGTGTGCCTTCTGTGGAAGGTTGGGCACCAGGCTGGCAACTCGACACCGTAAAATTCCACTGCCAATCATGAGTGGACAGGTGATCTGCTGTGGCTACCTAACCAGGAAAAAGCCGAAAGAAGGAAAATCATAATTCTTTACGTTTAAAAATCTCCAAAAATATTTTCTTCTATCCATTTTTTCTCTATTACATGTTCTTATCTACTCTAATCTACTTGCTTGCAGATTTTTCTGATTTTAATCAGGTAAATAATGTTTATCCATTTTTCTACATTTTATGTTAAAATTATCCATGTTTTCTGCATTTTGTAGAATAGTTACAACCTTCCTGTCACCATTCTCTGCATTTCCTACATCTATTTTTTCTCACGAACTTTGTTTAAGTGACCTTCTCTCCCACACAAATATATTAATTTGCGCTCTCTCAGTTTCACAGTGTCTTTATTTCCTTGAAAAATATATCACACAGGATATATACCAGACTACAATTATTTACATTTCGAATAACATTCACTCCCCAACCCCAGACCACAAACTTCTTTTATGTTTAATGGTTCAGTATATTAGCAATGCTCCTGAAAATATATTGTAATCAGAATTTGATTATTACTTCTCAAATAAATCAGTACATTTGTTCTGTTTTTCAAGAATCATATGTTGACATATTTCT
Source organism: Protopterus annectens (assembly GCF_019279795.1). NCBI lineage: Eukaryota > Metazoa > Chordata > Ceratodontiformes > Protopteridae > Protopterus > Protopterus annectens. Next base: position 121,475,922 of record NC_056747.1, on the reverse strand, counting down.
ACAGCATTTTTTTTTCATTTGCTCAAGACTAAACACCCACTAAAAAATGATTCTGATTCAAAGACCGTCATATGTACTTTCTAAACCCAAATGAGACAAAGCATTTTCCTCTTTTACTCATATTTCCAGAGGTATAATTTTTTCTCCAAAAAATCCTATACCATTAGTGCAAGAAAATAAAAATGCAGACAAACCATATATTTTACATCAGTATTACTGCCATATTTAGTAAGGATCCATGCAGTTGTTCAACATTGTATTTGTGTGTGTGTATACATGTATGCCTATATTTATTTATATTTTTATTTTAAGTGATAACTAGGCACTAGTTACTAGGCAGACATGGACATTTTTAGACAGAGCTTGTGAGCTTTGTTGGTCTGGTTAAATGATTGGCTTAGTGTCACTCAGTATTTAACAGAATCATGATGGAATGTAACCCACAACAAAAGTAAACTCATACCACTAAACAAGCATGTGATAGCACAAATGAGCACTACATGAGGAGCACAAAACAGGTATAAACAATACAAGCATAATAAATAGAATGCAGTACCACATTCATAGCACTAAACAAGAATGTGATGGCACAAATCAGCACTACATGAGGAGCACAAAACAGGTGTAAACAATACAAGCATACTAAATAGAATGCAGTACCACATTCATAGCACTAAACAAGCAAATGTGATACTACAAATCAGCACTACATGAGGAGTACAAAACAGGTATGAACAATACAAGCATACTAAATAGAATGCAGTACCACATTCATAGCACTAAACAAGCATGTGATAGCACAAATCAGCACTGCATGAGGAGTACAAAACGGGTATAAACAATACAAGCATACTAAATAGAATGCAGTACCACATTCATAGCACTAAACAAGAATGTGATAGCACAAATGTGCACTACATGAAGGGCACAAAACAGGTATGAACAATACAAGCATACTAAATAGAATGCAGTACCACATTCATAGCACTAAACAAGCATGTGATAGCACAAATCAGCACTACATGAGGAGCACAAAACAGGTGTAAACAATACAAGCATACTAAATAGAATGTAGTACCACATTCATAGCACTAAACAAGCATGTGATAGCACAAATCAGCACTACATGAGGAGCACAAAACAGGTGTAAACAATACAAGCATACTAAATAGAATGCAATAGCACTAAACAAGCATGTGATAGCACAAATGAGCACTACATGAGAAGTACAAAACAGGTATAAACAATACAAGCATACTAAATAGAAAGCAACACCACATTCATAGCACTAAACAAGCATGTGATAGCACAAATCAGCACTGCATGAGGAGTACAAAACAGGTATAAACAATACAAGCATACTAAATAGAATGCAGTACCACATTCATAGCACTAAACAAGCATGTGATAGCACAAATCAGCACTGCATGAGGAGTACAAAACAGGTATAAACAATACAAGCATACTAAATAGAATGCAATAGCACTAAACAAGCAAGTGATAGCACAAATGAGCACTACATGAGGAGTACAAAACAGGTATAAACAATACAAGCATACTAAATAGAATGCAGTACCACATTCATAGCACTAAACAAGCATGTGATAGCACAAATGAGCACTACATGAGGAGTACAAAACAGGTATAAACAATACAAGCATACTAAATAGAATGCAGTACCACATTCATAGCACTAAACAAGCATGTGATAGCACAAATCAGCACTACATGAGGAGCACAAAACAGGTGTAAACAATACAAGCATACTAAATAGAATGCAGTACCACATTCATAGCACTAAACAAGCAAATGTGATACTACAAATCAGCACTACATGAGGAGCACAAAACAGGTGTAAACAATACAAGCATAGTAAATAGAATGCAGTACCACATTTTTCTAACACTTATTTTGACAATAAACTAAATTGCATTGCTGTCTGGGAAAGCTGTGCAGTGGTTCCCATTTGTGCATGTGTGCTCAGTTCTCTTGGTTGCTTCTAAGATGGCGTACCCTCTGCATCAGTCTGCATATCTTTCCTGTGTTTGCATGGGTTTTGTGGAACATTCCAATGTTTTGGGGTAAGCAGGAGTGAGTGTGTGTGTACGTGTTTGTGTGCGCACATGTGTATGTGCGTATGTAAGTGTGTCTGACACCACTGTAGTAACTATAAAATCAGGGCATTGTATCAGTTAACATATCAAAGCAAATTGGCAGGACATGACTGAGTGCTCCCTTTAAACATTTCAAACAGCAGTCTCTGGTGGCTGAACCCCACTCATTGTATTAAATTTTATAATGTTATTACCATATGAGTTAGCACTAATACCATCTCTTGAACCATGTGTTAACCTGAAACACACATTTATTAGTTGCATTAACTTGTGCAAACACTCCACACCAACATAGAAGCTTACCATTATATTAATATAATTTCTTCTGGACATTGGGGTAAGACATATTCTCTTTCTGTTGAAGCCAAGTGACCTTGTAGTTAGTATATTTACAAACAGAGGACTTTAGAAATGTAATTCCTTTGTGGGGGCTGCAGCCTCCTTTTGTAATACGTCTTGTCCTATTTTTCTAATACATTTATTTTACTGTAATAATCACAACTTGTTTTTATTGTTAATTATTATAGTGGTTTGCCTTCAATATACTGACATGAATTCATTCAAACCATGTATGTGAAACATACTGGCACTTGTAAAGAAAATAAAACTGTATTTTTTTTAAAAAATATACTCCATTTGTTAGCAGACTTAGACAAATGTCCCTAAATCTGTCAGCCTCTTTTCTCATCTTCCCCCCGTAACCATTATAACTAGAAAAGATCACATTATACATGATGCCACATGAGTGTTTCCCCCTCACTGCTAAATCTAACTATCTAACTACTATAATCTCACACAAGTGTGTGTTTGTACATGCAAGCATGCAGTCATGCCCACTTTTCTTGTAATGGCACAGGTATCCTTAGGTAGATTGGAGATCAATGCAATACTGATTCCTGCTTTATATCTGCTGCTTTCTCGGTAGGATCCAAATTCCAAGACAGTGCTCTCTCACTCTCTATACATATATATATATATATATATATGTGTGTGTGTATATATATATATATATATATATATATATATATATATATGTATATATATGTAATATATATATAAAATAGTTTTACGCCAAATTACCCAACATTTACTTTATTGAATCCCATTTCATTGAATCTATTTCTTCAACTCTCATTACATCAAACTCCTGGAACTATGAAAAGGAAACCCTGGGAAAGGAAGTACTCAACCACAATGACAAAACAAACAGAAAAACAAAACTGTCCAGTTGGTGGGGCCTTGCCACCCCACATCCCCTGATGTAGGGGGCTCTGCCTCCCACAGCCCCTAATTAAATATACCAGCTGTGAGACTGCACTACAGTGGAAGTAGGGCAGAGTTCACCATTGTGCTCGTGGTTCCTTTCTGAGGGTTTCCTTTTCGTAGTTCTGGCAATTCGACATAATGAGATTCAAAGAAATGGATTCAATGAAATGGGATTCAATAAATATATCTATATCACTGTCTTGGAAGTTGGATCCTAACCAGACAGCAGCAGAGAAAAAGTAGGAATCAGTATTGCATTGAACTCCAATCTACCTCAGGATGATGTCAAAATATGAGGTACAAAGGAAAAGGGAAATAATACTGATTGCTAGAAGGGCTCTGATAGTGATAGATGACGGGAAAACATTGTAGATTTGTGGTAATAAAGGGCTACTGGCAAGGGAGGATTGCAATGGTATGTATTTATATTCCAACAAAAATTGCTATCATGGAGTTTAAGATGATTTTGGAGAAATATATAGCTTTCAGCAAGGAATATTTAAAAGCGGGGACTGGAATTTGATTTGCAATAGTGAAGGTGTAACGGGGACCTAGAGGGCACAATATAACAAAAGATGCTAGATCTCTGAAGATGTTTATGAAAATATTGGGTATAAAGATGTGAATTCAGTAGTAAGAACTCGAACATAATTTACATGTTATTATCCAAGGTGCAATAACTGGACTAGACTACATAGAAATTATATTTCACAGAAATGTGTTTAATTGAACGCTACAATGCACATCTTATTTCTGATCATGCACCAATAAAAACTGAAATAAAAATGTTGGGTAATGAAGTCAAAGTAAGATGTTGGCACTTTCCCACTTACCTGGTGGGTGAATTTGGTATAATGGTAAGGTCTTCACCTCATAGACACACAGTATAAAGTTAAATGTGGCCCCACATAATTAACACTGGAAATTTCCATCTTCCTTTCCTTCCCCTATCTACACCTGCATTATTTCCTTAGAATTCCTCCTATCTCATACACTCTTGTGTTACTGTATCCACTTGAATACACCACACTGTACCCTTTTGATATGTAACCGTTCTTCTCATTAAGTACCTTGAAACATTCCTTCTTTGTTTGTACCACCTGTATGCTACATTACTAGTTGTATTATTTGTAAAAGATTTCAGCTCTAGTTTGTACTAGCTGTATTGTTTCCTCTAATACTATGTAATTGTTTGTTTGAATCTCTTACTCTTGTATAATTATCATGATTAATTGTAATTTGATATGTAACCGTTCTTCTCATTAAGTACCTTGAAACATTCCTTCTTTGTTTGTACCACCTGTATGCTACATTACTAGTTGTATTATTTGTAAAAATTTCAGCTCTAGTTTGTACTAGCTGTATTGTTTCCTCTAATACTATGTAATTGTTTGTTTGAATCTCTTACTCTTGTATAATTATCATGATTAATTGTAATTTGATATGTAACCGTTCTTCTCATTAAGTACCTTGAAACATTCCTTCTTTGTTTGTACCACCTGTATGCTACATTACTAGTTGTATTATTTGTAAAAGATTTCAGCTCTAGTTTGTACTAGCTGTATTGTTTCCTCTAATACTATGTAATTGTTTGTTTGAATCTCTTACTCTTGTATAATTATCATGATTAACCGATTGTAACTTTGATTGTTTGGAGCTTTTCTCCCCAGGACTCCATTGAAAACGGGTTCTTCTTGGCCCAATGGACTATCCTGGTAAACCAACAGAAAAAAATAAAAATAAATTGATCCTGGCATTAGATTATTGGCTAAGGTTAAAATGGTCATTCTGGGTAGTTATTCACTTAGGGAGGAATTTAGGAAATGGGTAGAGGAAATTATTTGAGAGTTATAATGGAAGATAGAAATAGCTTCAGAAGTTAAAGCTAGTGACTGGGAGAAAATAGAAATTAAGTTAAAAAATAGGGCCAAAATAAGAGAGATGGTTAAGAAGTAATGGAAATTACATAGAGGGGCTGACAAAGATTAACGTATTGCAGAATAAGGGAATGTCACAGAACAAGAGGAGGAGCAAATGCAGAATGCTAAACAGAAAATAAGGGAGTATCTGGATATTGTTCAAGAGTTTAGAAGGATTGCAGCTAAGCAACTATTTTCTGATGACTTCAAAGCTCAAAAACGTTTAACTCAAATGACTTGGACAACAGAAGATTGAAAAGTTGTTACCAGACTTAGGGCACCTATAACAAGAAAAATTACTAGAGATCCTGTAGAAGTTTGAGATATTCCATGCATTTTATGAAAATTTGTATAAAGTAGAGAAATATGGAAATCAAGAGAGAGTACAAATGGAAATATTTATGAAAGAATTATACCAAGGTTAGGGGTAGATGAGGCTCAATAACTAATGGTTAAGATGGGAGGTGATGAGATAAAGACAGGAATCTATAATCAATCTTCAGGAAAGCCTCCAGGAACAAATGGTATCCCTATGGAAATTTGACAATTAGGAAGGAAGTGATAAAGATCTTGAAGATTTTGTTTAACAATATTTTAAAAGGAGGGGGAAGCACCACCATATTGGAATAAAGCTCTGGTGGCCATTTACCTAAAAATGGCAAAGACCCTTCCGATCCAGCTATATATAGACCCATTTCAATTTTAAACCATGACTATAAAGTGTCTATGTATATACTAGCTAAAAGAATGGCAACTGTTTTGCCAAAATTTATATAGATTAGTGTAGTCTTGTGGAGGGGAGGCAAAAATTTAACATTAATAGAACAATGTTAATCCAGAAAGAAGCAAAACATAAGAAAATATTTGTTATTGGTGGGTTTTGATGCAGCGATAGACTTGACGGAATAAGCTGAGATTTTAGGAGTATGGCATTGGAAGTATTTGCATTCCCTTATAATATAATAAGCTTAATTAGAAGGATATATGAAGGATCGAAGGCAATCATTAAAGTGGGAGGGTTCCTCTCAAATGAGCTGTGTGTGAACAGAGGAACCATAGGTTCATAGGTTGGTACTAGGCTATCAGCCCTAGGGCCTATGCAAGCCTAGCCATAACAATTCCCTGGCTATTTCTTCCCACACTATTTACTTCCCTGGACCCCTGTCTAGCAGGGCGACTGACGTGATACCCGGGGTAAGGTGTTCCCTCCCCCCTTTATTTGCTTTGTATTTAGAGCCATTGGCAAAGAAAATAAGGGACTCGGAAATATAAAGTTATAATTGGCATGGTAATCATGAAAAGTTGGCTTTGCAGCTGATTTTATTTTGTACCTGATAAATCCTGAAAATGACACCTTAGTGTTGTAGAATAATCTGAGACAGTTTCAAGTCTTTGAGATATAAAATGAATGAGGATAAAACAGGCTATAGCCGTAAATGCTCTAGCCACACATAAATTGGTTCAGCAATATCCATATTTAGGGGGTCATGATAAGTTGAGGTATTTAGGAGCATGGATTTAAAGACTTCAGTTACAGCAGCTAAGGATATGTCAGAAGAGACTAAATATTGAGAAACTGGAAATTGTTATTAATGGATATGGATTCAAGATACAAGCAGTGGAAATGTTTTTAGTTCCTTTAGTCTTATATATGGATCAGGCATACCTTTATCAACCTGAGGGGAAGTTGTGGACAATAATTAATAAAGAATTTATCCAGTAGGGAAAGAGGGCAAGAGCTAAGGTGAGATATGTTGATCCTTCCAATAAAATAAGGTGGTTTAGGTTTACCTGATCTGAAGGGATATTTTAGAGATACTCAGTTAAGGCTCAAATCCATAACACAAGCAGAATGTTATAATTCAAAGTGGAAAGGAATGATGATGAAGCAAGGAGGAATTTCAAGAAATAGAGGGGGGGATTTTAGATGCAGATCCTTAAGGAGAATAAGAACAACAATACAGAATATTATATTAATAAAGTAGCAGAAAATATTTTAAGAGCTAAGCCAAAATAAAAAAAAAGGAGAAAGGAAAATTTGCCAATTGGGATAACTGCAAGTAGAGGTACAGGAAATAGAGAACATGAGATGGAATTTACTGGAGAAACCTGGCAAAGGAACCAAGATATTGGGAGCAAATAATTCAAGCAGGAAATGTGATTAATAGAGTGGGATGAGGCCAAGAAGATATTTGGATTGCAGGCTAAGGATTACCTTCCATACCAGGTCTTGAAAGTCTGCTCTGGAAGAATTTTCAGGTGAATCTCGAATGGAAGCAGCTGTTAAAAAAGGATAATTAGTAGGGCATATACAACATTGCATGATAACTGTAAGACTCAATCAGAGGAGGTTAGAAAAGATTGGGAGAGACACTGGAGAAGCCATTTACAAGAAAACAATGGGAAGAGATATGCATGGCTCCCAAGTATGCAAACAAGCTCAGAAGGTTTAGGACATTTGCTTGGAAATGTTTGCAAAGGTATTTCTATACCACAAGCGGACTTCAATGATTGTTTGCTCAGTTAGATAACAAATCTAGGAGATGTGATGGAGAAGAAAGAGATAACTGGGAACATATGTTTTGGGAGTGTAATGAGTTGGTAGATTTTAAAAATTCCTCAGAGTACTCTGTCAGAAATATTGGTTGACCAAATGGCTGTAATTTAGGAAATAATTCTTTTGAACTAAGATACAAGATCTGAATTGCCTAGACATACTAAGGTCTTAAGTTTAATTCCTTTGGCTGACAAAAAAAATCTAGAAAATGGAAATCAAAGTCTACACCTACTGTATCTGAGATATTGAATATTATAAATGATAAAAAAAGAACTGGAAGAGAGATCTTTAGAAAGGGAAGGAGAAAATTACACAGAAGTAAATGGAAATTGTGGGAACAATAAATGCATAATAATATTCAGGAGGAGGAACAGGGGGTTTAATGGAAGGCAGGAATTCAGCAATTTTTGTAATGGATTGATAGCAGCAAAAAAATATATGTGATGTATATTGTATTTAAATGGACAAATATTAAAATAGCTTGTTTTCTTTTCTGTTAATGTTTGTTTGCCTATGTCTTAAGTGATAATTTAATAAAAGTATTTAAAAAAGTAATAAACCCTGGTTAACCTTTGTTAAAAAGATGTGTGTGTGTGTGTATATACATATATGCATATAAATACACGCACACATATTATATCTACATATATACGAGTACCTGTCTAAATTTCAAGTGCTTGAAATACCAGCAAATTAATTTGAAAATTCATTTTTCAAATTTTGTCAGTATTTGGTTGTATACTATCACAGTCTACATAGTACTGTGAATTTGTCATTTTCCCATCCCTCTCAACCTAGCAAAAGAAATCTGGACAAGCCTAGTTCCCAAACTCTAGTTGTCTTTTCAGATAAAATATATCTTTTTGTTTCTCACATGGCTGAGTCACAGTTAAGATTTTTTTACTTGTGTCTCACTCACCTTGAGTTACATTTATCCACCTTCCATGATTATAACTGCCATTTTATACAGATGTACTATTTTGGGATCATATTTTCAAGCCTGCTGATAGTTATATTACTTTTAAATGATCTATTTAGGTTGGAACTAATTAGCGTCAATGATTATGGCATAGTTCCCCTATTAAAAAATGCTTATCTGGGGGGGTGCCAAGATGCTCTACTGAAAGCAGCATATTTTCAGAGCTCTCTTAAACTATTACAGAATATAGGAAAATGATTATTCTTTCTTAACAAAACTTATCAAATTTCACTGATAATAATCAAATACTCAGAACCTGCGACTTTGGTGAAAGTTTATAGATATTTTCTGTCAAATTTTAGTGAAGACTTTTATTCCTTGAAAAAATGAGCAGCATAAGAACTTACACTTTGAAACTTCTCTACAGAAGGAACTGCAGCTGGTGTCTACAACTTTACAGGATCTGTCTCTAAAAATGTATAACTTCAAAGAAAACCTAGAAAATCTCAAAGAAAGCTGCTAGAAGCAAGTAGATGCCCTTAAAGAAATGGTCCGATAACAGTTAAAAATAACTGACAGCGATATCTTTAACTGATATAGATGGGAGATTAACAGAAGATGAAACTCGAACTGAATTCCTTCTCAAGTAAAATACCTGGTTATTCAACAAAGTAGATGATTTGGAAAACAGGGAAAAGAACAAATATTAGAATTTTTGGATTACCCAAAAAAGTGAATGTGAGGACATTCTCTTTTTTAATTACTTGGACACCACACATTTTAAACTTACAGGAAGGTTTCTCATATGGAATTGAAAGAGCACACAGAGCAATAGGGAAGCCAATACCAGCATCACCTTCATTACCTCCCAGATCAATTGTAATAAAATTCATGTCTTATTTAGACAAAGAACTAGTGCTCACAACTGCCTGGAAAAAGTGTTCCTTGAAGTACAAGCAGTGCCAGATTAGATTTGATAATGACTATTCCACCAGAGTGCTTGATTTGAGGAAGAAATGCTGGCTACTTATAAAACTATTCAAGCAGAATAACATCAAAGCACAACTAACTTATCCAGCAAAAATTAAAATCACTCTGGCTAATGAAGTCAGAACTTTTAACAACATAGAAGAAGCTTCCATTTTCATCCAAAAAATCTATACCAGACCGGAAATGGACTGCACTACTCCTTCCTTAAAAAGATCCCTGGAAAAAAATACTTGGTTGGATGTTAAAAAGAAGAAACAAAAGAGAAGCCTGCACAGCAACTAATAATGTTAATTCTCTCAAAGTATAAACTTCTAAATGGGTCTATATTATATGAATGAAAGTTCATATAAGCGAACGCTCCAATGAGCGAAACTTCCGGACATGGAGGTGCATCTTGTGGGATCACAGTACAGTGAAGATTGGAGTTTTTGCTCTTTCCTCACTGTAGTGCAATTTTGGAGTTGGAATATATATTTAGTGGGAGGGGGCACAGCCCCCCACAATATTTTTTTCGATGTCCGGGATTTTCACTCGAGCGTTCGCTTGTATGAACTTTGGTTCATATAATATAAACCCCCTTCTAAATGATTTATGTATTAATTATGTCATAAGCTATTGCATTTAATTC
>NC_056747.1:121426618-121465029 GCF_019279795.1 Protopterus annectens | reverse complement strand
TAGTAAAAAAAAATTCTGGAATGATATTAATAATTTTTTACAAGCTCTATGCTCAGATTTGTTTATATTAGCTAAAGCTTTTGTGCTACTAAACATACATGAAGGTCCTCGTTTTAAGAGGGACAATCTTTATTTATTGTGGACCATTCTAGCAGTTTCTAGAAAGTGCATTATGAGGAAATGGAATTCCACTTCACCACCATCCATGGAAGACTTTATATCTTTAATGAAAGATGCAGCACAGAAAGAGATCAAGATTAAAGAACTGCGACTGTATCCCAACATATTAACAAATAATCATTGGAGAAAGGTACTAAATCTTATTGAAAATCTACAACTGGACTGTGCCTCTCTCTGATTACTGTAAATGCTTACTTAATTGTATGTTGATCCATTTTGAATCAAACTGGTTTCATTTATTGCTTTCTCCTGCAGGCCAAATGTAAATAGTGTATATAGTTATTTATGTAATAGAATTTATATTGTTGTATCTACAATAACTTAATTTGTTTGAAAATTATTTGAGTAAAAAAAAAAAAAAGCTCATCTGCATACATGGAGTATGGATGCATGCCCAGGATATTCTACCATGCATCCTAACCCATGTATGCATGCACCAGATATTCATATCTTGCAGGTACCCCACCTTTTCTATCATGAACATCTGACATTGCCAACATACACTAGATTCTTACATTCCAAATTAAAATCTTGGGCCAATGGACTACGAAAGTCTTGGAAAACAGAATTAATACAGTTTACAAGTGGAGTACAAGGTGGTGATAGATCACAAGTCCCTGTCTAAGACATGCCATTCTCCCAGAGATCTGTAAAATTAAAGTAAAGAAAGAAATAATTAAGAGGATGACGGAAATGGCCATTGACAAACTTGCCTTCAATATTATGAAATGTCCCCTTAGGTATACTCCAGATTAGCAGAAAATGGAAAAAAAATAAAGCTAAGCTTTCAGTACCATTGCTCTCTGTAGAGGAAAAAAAAAGACCATCATGCCTCAATGGATAAAACCTGACAATGTTTTAGATCTTACTATCAAGTTCTCTTAACAATTCAAAGGATCAACAAATATTAACACAAGCACCTGAATTTTTCCTTTCTTCTCTGCTCAACTATTTTATAAATCCATTCACCAAGCAAAGCATTCTTATGGCTGTTAAGAAATTAAAACATAACTAGGCTTATCAGAGTTTTGTGAAGATGTCCCTCCATCTGTTACTGCTCTTCTTGGGAACGTCTGTCTCACAGTCCCCAAAGATGCTAACATTCCACCATCACTGAGACCATCCATGCTAATTCACTTTCTAAAACTTGACAAGAATCTCTCAGATCCCTCCAGCTACAGAATATGCCTTTTAAATGCAGACAGTAAAATCTATCTTCCATCCGCCAGTCTTTAGTTCATTTGAATTAGGCTGTTTTTATTGAAGTTAAGAACACCTTTTCATAACATCCTGAGAGCAGCACAGTTATTAACAGAAGGGATACCTTTCAAATAAATGATTAGCCTTACTTTTAATAAATAATGAGAAAACATTTGGTAATGTAGGGCAACCCCCTTTTTTTCAAGTTCTCATGGACTTCAACTTTCTTTTATCTTTTTTGACAGTTCTCAGACCTATATACCTGAGTTCTATACCCACAATAGACCTCATATATTTACAAAGCCTTAGACATTTTGAGAAGAGTAGTACAATGTTGCCTATTCACTTATTTATCATCAATTCCAGCCTTGTAAACATTAATCATCACACTTGGGAATCAATTGCTGTCTTTGTCCCCAAAGGAACAGTGAATTTCTTGTCAAGTGGAATCGCTTTATTTGCAGATGACATTTTAATACTGCTGAGTGATCCAAAGCATGCCTTCCCCTATGCTGGAACACCTTGCATGACTATAAACATTCTTCTGGTTATAAGGTTAATCCTGCAAAATCCATACTGTTAATGGATAATATAGCAGATATTTCCTCTTGCAGAGATCTGCTTGGCTTCACCCATAATCCTTCTTACTTCGACTAATTGGGTATATCTTCAGTCCTTAAACTAGTGATCTGAATGCTCAATAAATACCAACTATACTAGACAGCAGCATGCATTAGTATGACTTCTACTCCATCTCGCAAAACATGAGGTTGGCACTCATGAAGATGCTCATATATCCTAACATGTTATATATACTTCAAAGCATTCCAGTGAGACTCCTGTGTTCCATTTTAAGGAGGTAGGATAGATAAATCTTGAAATTTTTGTGGTCTCCAGCTTTGGTTTGTGGTTCCCACATGCTCCATTATACTATACAAAACTGTGGAGATGCAAGATTACAGAGTTTATTAATGTATCAGGCAACTCTTAAATGGTACAGTGACTTGTACCTTTGAGACCCACCCTGCCATGAACAAACTTAATGGAGGACTGTATAGTCCCATTTATGAAACTGTCCTCTTTATATTTTGGCTGCAATATGAAAACTAGACAGGTACTGTTGCTGTACTCAACTGCAGTAAGCTACTACAAAAGTTCGACTGCAGTAGGCTATGACTTCAGTAGGCTACTACAAAAGTTTAAGTAGCAAAGATTCCTCTCAGTACCTAACTACCATTTATCTGAATGTAGGTACAATTATGAGGAAATCCAATCATACTACTACTCTAGCTGTAGCTGTTTTTCCAATTGAGTCATTCCCAACATGTAATGCCTTTCAACTGCCCCTTCCGTTACTCAGATGGGGGGAGACCTTTACTCCGAGTATAATTGTGCTCAATATCATCCTTTCAAATTGCAAGAGGGTTGATTTCAAGAAAATTCCCTCCCTCAGCACATTATAATCTTCATTTTCCTCACTCTTCCAGTCAATTATCGGGGCAAACAACTTGGAACAATTACTTGCTCCCAATTATTTCAACATGTTTTTAACTTATTTGACTGGGGAAACACCAAGAAGATGGGAATATCTCAGATTTATTATATATCGATTAGAATACATTACAATTTAAAGAAAGTGTCAAAAAAAAGCATTAACTCCTTCAGTACTTACCTCATCTCCACATTGCAGACTTTTTGCAAGAAAGTGTTTTCACAGACTATGACCCTGAATTAAGAGCTAGTTTCACTTGTTAGGCAAACTAGAAATGATGGAGATACTTAAACTATGACATCATCTCATCTTGATAACTCAAAATTTGGACCTGTAATCAACTTAAGTTTTGTACTGATCTTTGGGAAGAAGCAAAGAGGATATCTGACCTTGAGGAAGATGACAAAAGGATATGGTGATTTCTGGGTTTATTCCCAACTCTTAAGAGACAAACGTTGTCTATGTTATGTTACTAGTTGCAAAATAAAAAAAAATCAGCTGCCAAGATATGAGGAACTTAGAGGAGACTTGTATAAGCTCTGCCTCTAAACATTAAGTATCTAGAAGGAATGCCTATATCCTCTACTGAACTATGGCGGTATCTGCAGATTACTTTAGGTATCACCCTTCGACTGACAGGTACATAAATAATTTGACGAAGTTCTAAGACAGTTAGACATACGCTGTAAAATATTCCACCTTCTTACTACTGTTTGAGCATCAGTATTCAAAAATTTCCTCATTTTGTATGGTCTACCACTGATCAGTATAATTTCTCAAAGAAAATATTTACCCTTCAAATATCCTAGGACAAAATACTCATTCATTTATTTTCCAAATAAGATGGGACACTACTATGATACCATACAGGAAACCAAATGGTTGCCAGTTGAAACAACACCACATTTTTACAAAATACTGTAACCTACATGCAATTAAATAAAAACTATTGCAAACCCTGAAAAAGCACACACTGAGTCAAAAGTTCCCAATTTAAATTAAGAAGTCAAAACACCCTACAGCTACAAAGGCAACATCCATATACCCTGGCAGCAACAAGTAGAGGCTTCTGTAAAACTGTCCCTGTAGAATGAGATATTCTACCATACAAAAATACAGAAATTTCAACAAGTAAATAGCAAATATAAGTGTAAAGTTATGGAAAACAGGTTAGCCATAATAATACGATATAAGGAATGATATGTAATCAATGCAAATATGCAGATTAACATTGCTAGTATAAGTGTATATGTATAATTTATGCAAACAACATTTTTGTTAAATCACAACTACAATCGTTAACTGTAAATGTTGGTGATAACACAATCTCAATATAAATGCTGGCTTATCCTGTAACTCGGAAGGTAATTTGTTTTATAAATGCTGTTTGAAAAGTTGTTACTGTCCCCAGGCCATCATGGCTGTAAAACAGTTTTGGAATACTTTACTTATTTGGTTAACTAAGACACACAAACAGATGCATATGTTCTTGCAAGCATACATATATGTCCATGAAGAATGTGCAAAGCTGCACAGAAGGAACTAAAAGTATTGTATAACATAAGTATACAATGAAATCCAAGGATGAAGTACAAATCGCACTGTTGCAAGAAAAAAAACAGAGAATGAAAGAAATGTGGTGATTAAGACCTGGGGAGACAGCCACCCTAACGTGTCATCAAGTAAATCATTTATTTCATTTTATTTTACATTTGATTACCAAGAAAGCCCAACTGGACACAGGTCCTTTTTCAGTGGAGGCCCAGGGAGAAAAACTCCACATAAGACATAAAAGTGCAACATACAATAAACATCCTGAGTACATATTGCCAATATACAAGTGCATTTTATATCGCAGAGAAATGCATACAAAAATAGTATAATAACCTTAGAGTTAAAGCAATGTTGGTCTAGCCCATTGATTAGAAATCAGTGGATGTCATTTACAGGACTTAAAAGTAGAGGTGAAATTTTTCCTTACAAGTACTAATTCCTTTTCAACAAAGTTTGCATACAATTTTATGTTTTTGAAAGGCAAAAGTATTGGCTTAAAAAAGAAACAGTTTAATCAGGAACTGTGAATGAGTATAGCCATGTTTTAGATGAGTGAGTTTTTAAAAGGAGATAAGGCAGTAGTTGATATGTTAGAAGGCAGTGTACTTAAAATGATTGAAGATTTGGAACACAATTGAAGCAGACCGCTATATATTCACAGTTTACTATCTGATCCTAACAAGTAGACTGAAAAGTTGCAGTCTTTGAAGATTTATTTATTTTTATTTAATTTATCTTTCTGATGAGATGTTAAAGTTAGGCCCCACCTGCTTGAGTAGAAGTTTAGGTGGATGTAAGAGAGCTCACGACACCTGTGATGCCCGTGCCCTGGCCCAGCAATCAAGGAGCCTCAATCCTCACGTCTCATATATGAGGAAAGGATAGCAAATACATACAGTAAAGTGCAATTTCCCTTAAGAGCACACAGATATCACAGTCAGTCCGGGGCTGGTCGCTCCCTTGCTCTCCAGGTCCCCAGTAAGACTCACCACTGGCACAGCTGATCCAGATCTCAGCCCAGTGGGCAAGCTAAAATCTCCAGCACCCTCTGTCCAACCAGGGCTTCGTGTCCCTGCCCAAGTAGCTGACACACACACACTTTGAGATAAGAGTTTACACAACCACACACACATACTTCTGGGGAAGGCTGGCACAGGTTCTCCAGCTGTGCCCCTTTTACCCAGACTATATGGTAGTACCAGCTGCCACCACCCACTAATAATTATCAGCTACTCAAAGGCCCTTAAAAGGGTGTCCAATTATTACTGTGCAATATTATCCTATTGGTAGTATAGCCCACGGCTAAAGCTATGAGTGGCTTTGTACAGTTTTACCAAAGGCATGCAAGTACTCTTAAGAGCTTAAATTATCTACACAAACCAGCCACAGTTGAAAGGTTTTAAAATATTTAATAATAAATAAACCCACAAGACAATTTCTACTATACAGTGCTAGTCAAGAGTTCAGAAATCACACAGAAATACTTGAAATAATTCAGTAGTACAGTTCTGACATCACAGAAAAACACTTAGTCTATTCTTTCTAGTTCCTAGCTATTTCTAAAAGAAAACACAAGTCTAAAATAACTTACATGTAGAGCAAGACAGTGCTGTGAGTTGGATAGTCAAGACAAAAATGCTTAATGCCTTCTGATTCTCTCTGTTTAAATTGAAATTGCAGTTCTGATAAATATTACATCATTTGACACTTTCCTGGTGTTCCCAGGCCAACAGAAACTGCATCTATATTCTTTTACACTTAGGCAGAAAACAGGGCAATAAAAATACATTTGCATGTTTAAATCTAGCAATCTAACTCTTGGTTAAAACAATAGAAAGAATGTGCTAGCCCAGACATAATGATTCTAAATCTTTAACTTCAAAGGACAGTATTAAGTAATTTTAATTTCAAAGGACAGACAAGAAATGCTTGACTTAGCTTTTTTTACAACAGATGGCAATGTTGCCACATTGTTTTAAGTTCAACATTTCACAGCCTATTCTTTCATTTAAGAAAACAAGTTTGTATTTCAACATTCATATTTATAAATGATAAAATTCTATCTGGCTAGGCTGGCAGCCTTCTCACCCCCCCCCCAGAAAACTCATGCTAGTTTTTCAACTGACCCTTGAAAAACACCACTTGAGAGGGTTAGGACTATAAGTATACCTACCCCATTCCCTGTCTTAAGAGCCCTTCTGCATTGGCATTGCTACTCCCACTGCGGTGCTGCACTAACATGTATGCTTGCAAACCTAGGCTCCACCTTAGCAACTTGGCATTTTGCTGGCTGGCTCTGTTTAACTACATTAGGGGGTTGTTATCTGTCATAACAGTGAATTTCCTTCCATACAGATAAGGCTGAAGTTTCTGCAGTGCCCACACTATGGCTAGACATTCCTTTTCTACAGCTGCATAGCATTCCTCCCTGGCTTGGAGCCTATGGCTAAGATAAACTACTAGGTGCTTTTCCCCCTCTAAAGAAATCTGGCTAAGTACAGCCCCCACCCCCATGGTTTGAAGCATCCACCTGCACATCAAATTCTTTGCTGTAATCTGGACTGGTTACCACAGGGGGTCCTCCCAAAGCTTTGTTAAGCTTCTGGAATGCCTGCTCACATGCTGGGGACCACACTACCTTATCTGGCCTTTTCTTCCTTGTCAGGTCTGAGAGGGAAACAGCTATGGTACTATAACTGTGGACAAACTTTCTGTAGTACCCTGCTGTCCCAAAAAATGCCCTCGCCTGCTTTTTAGTAACAGGTGCAGGCCATGCTTGAATAGCTTCCACTTTAGCAGGTTCTGGCCTTATCTTACCACTCCCCACTCTGTCCTAGGTAGGAGGCCTCCACCATTCCCACCTGACATCTGTTCAGCTTAATGGTCAACCCTGCCCTCTGTAGTCTGCCCAGCACCTCCCTGAAATGCTGAAGGTTCTCTGACCAGGAATGGCTGTAGATGGCAATATCATCTAGGTAAGCAAGGGTAAACCCTCCTGCTAGGATACGATCTACCAGCCTCTGGAAAGTTGCTGGGGTATTTATCATCCCAAAGGACATCTTTGTGAACTCATACAAGCCAAAAGGAGTCACAAAGGCTGACTTCTCTCTACACTGGGAGTCAACGGCACCTGCCAGTAACTCTTGGTAAGATCAATGGTTGTAAGATACTTAGCCCCACCCAGCTGTTCTAGAACCTTATCTGTCTTAGGCATGGGGTAATCATCCGACTCTGTGAGACTGTTTAATTTCCTGTAGTCCACACAGAACCTGGTCCTGCCATCCTTCTTTGGCACCAGCACCACTGGAGAGGCCCAGTGACTGTTGGACTCTTGAATTACTCCTAGTTCCAACATCTCCTGTACCTCCTCCCTCAGAGTCTGCTTAACTCTCTCAGGCACTCTACAAGGGGCCTGCCTAATAGGCCTTTGGGGTCCTGTATCCACCTGGTACTGCACCAGGTGGGTGCAGCCTGGTTTCCCAGTGAACATGTCCCCAAATTCCTGCAACACTGCTCAGATTTCTCAAACCTGGGTAGGAGATAGCTGCTGGGACATTCCTAACCCTTCTACTGAGGTGTTAGCCTGAGCCTCACTGAGGAGATCAGTCCCCAGATCTCCCTCAGACTCCTCCTGCAATCCACTGCAAATGCTCAGCACAAGGGCACCTCTATCATGGTAAGGTTTCATCATGTTAACGTGGTACAATTTATGCCCCTGCCATCTGTCTAGCAGTTCCACCATGCAGTTAACATCACTTACCTTTCTTACCACCTTGTAGGGACACTCCCAAGCTGCTTGCAGCTTGTTGTGTCTGACAGGAATGAGAACCATTACCTGCTGCCCCACAGCATACTCTAGCATTCCTGTCATACCACACTTTTTCTGTTGTTTTACTAAAGGTATGCAAGTACTCTTAAGAGCTTAAATTATCTCTACACAAACCAGCCACAGTTAAAAATGCTTTAAAATATTTAATAATTAATTATTAAAACCACAGGACAATACGTTCTATTATACAGTGCTAGTCAAGAGGTCAGAGATCACACAGAAATACTTAAAATAATTCAGTAGTACAGTTCTGACATCACAGAAAAAAACTTAGTCTAATCTTTCTAGTTCCTAGCTATTTCTAAAAGGAAACACAAGTCTAAGATAACTTACATGTAGAGCAAGACAGTGCTGTGAGTTGGATAGTCAAGACAAAAATGCTTAATGACTTCTGATTCTCTGTTTAAATTGAAATTGCAGTTCTGATAAACATTACATCATTTCACATTTTCCTGGTGTTCCCAGGCCAACAGAAACTGCATCTACATTCTTTTACACTTGGACAGAAACTAGGGCAATAAAAATACATTTGCATGTTTAAATCTAGCAATCTAACTCTTGGTTAAAACAATAGAAAGAATGTGCTAGCCCAGACGGAATGACTCCAAATCTTTAACTTCAAAGGACAGCATGAAGTAATTTTAATTTCAAAGGACAGACAAGAAATGCTTGACTTAGTTTCTTTGCAGCAGGTGGCAATGTTGCTACATTGTTTTAAGTTCAACATTTCACAGCATATTCTTTAATTTAAGAAAACAAGTTTGTATTTCAACATTCACATTTACAATTGATAGAATTATCTGTAAAAATTCTATCTGGCTAGGCTGGCAGCCTTCACAACACTTATTGAAAATAGTAGGGGTTCTTTATATACAAAAATAACTCTTATTTACAAAATATTTACATATGTACAAATATGTAAATATACTAATCTTTTTACAGATATTCATAATTTCCTTTACAATCATGCTAAATTTTCATCCCTATTAACCTCCCACGCATTTTTCTGTAACCACCATGTGATTTACTTAATATTGCTGCTAAAATCCATTTGCCTATAAACCTAATTTAATTTATTCTTTCATTCCATATAACCTAAAATAACTTTTTATCTATTCGTAAGATATTCTTTATTTCTATTCTTCTAATATCCATATTTATTTTATCCACTTCTTTTATATCTTCAAAAAAATCTTTACATATTTTTCTCCATGACTTTTTTTTACTCTTTTACATTTCAAAAACACGTGTTCTACAGTTTCTCCTTTGTGACAATGTAAGCATATTCTATCACTTTATTTTTATGTGGCTTATTTCCTTTTACAGGCAATTTATCTATTACCAGTCTCCACAATAAATCTTGACATTCTATTTTCTGATTACACCATTTCCTTCTTATTTTTATAGAATATTTTTTCATCTGTTTTATTTTCCCATGTTTTTACATAGTAGTAATTTATTACATTCTCGTATCATACTTTTCTTTTTTTCATAGCATCACTTTTTATTTTCCACAAAATTTTTTCTTGATATTTTATTTTTTATTTCTTCATTTATACACTCTTACTTCTCTTTTACCCTTTTTTTTACCTTACCCTCAATTTTATCTTGCCTGTATTTATATAGTTTTACTACTAATCTGTCATATTTTCATTTATCCACTTTAACACTTTGTACATATTTACTGAGGCAGTGCATACCACTGGATTAATTAACTCTAAACCTTTTTTATGTACTTACAAAACTCTTCTTTTTACTGTATTTAATCTAGAACCCCATATAAATGAAAAACATTATCTGCAATAATTCCTTTTCATATTATTAGCAACATAAATACACTTGCTAAGTATTTTTCCCACCAGTACCGCATTTATCAAATAAGCCTTCTTTCTAAATAATAATTTATATGTTCTCCAGAAAACATTTGCTTTATTTTTTCTGTTTTTCCATTGAATTCTACTTTCATCTTCATTCCCAAATTGCATACCTAATGCAGAAGTTTTATATATTTTAAATATATACCTCCAATCTTTACGGCATCACCTAAACCTTTACTTTTCTCCTTATTTAGTCATCCCTATCATCTCTAGACATTCATTTGTGCAAATTATTACTCCTTTTACCAAATTTTGTTTTTTTGCAATTATTATAATGTCATCTGCATACTTTAACAAAACTGGAATTCTTAACTCTTCAGGTGTTATATACCCCACCTCCTTCATTTTGTAATTTATTTCACATACTATTACATTCATAACCAATGCAAAAGGTTTACAGCTCACTGGACAGTTCTGTCTTACACCACTCTTCATATGTACCTCTTGGCTTTAACCAGCCATTTACAGTTATTTTTTACTATAAACTGACGTACATAATTTCCTAACTTTCTAACTTATATTCTTTCATTATTACCCATAAGCGTTCATGTCCGATTGTGTCAAATGCCTTAAGGTATCTTATTTTTTATGCTTCTTCTTTTCTGTTTGTAATATCCACAGTTTCGCTATCATTAATAATACTTGTCAACCCTTTACCTTTTTACTGTAGCTGCTATCTTCCATAATGTTTTCCAGTTTAGTTTTAAATCTCTTTTGTATTATTTTCATAAGTCTTATAATCATTATTATTCAGCACTATAGGTCTCCATTGTTTAAATTGTCTTCTATTTTCCTTCTTCCATATGAATTTAAGTATTCCACTACATAATTCTTTATATATACAACTTTCATTTAACCATTCATTCAAAATCTATAAAAATATATTTTTGCCAATCCTTATTCCATCTGGGCATGCAGCTGATCTATATTTACTCATCCTAATACTTCATTTAGCTTATTTCAATAAATCTCATTTTCCAAATCTTTATTCTCTTTTCCTGTTAACCCTTTTTAACTTTCATTGTTTTTGTCACTTCCTTCTTTTTTCTTTAAATATTTCTTGTAGATATTGTGCCACACTTTTCACGAGTTCTTTCCATTTCTCCTTTTACATTTTTTTTATTGATCTCATTACAATACCATGTTCAGGATTAAGGAAGATGTTCATGGACAGGAGTAGAAATATGTATATTAGGGGGTTAGCTCAGGTTGGATGATTTGGAGACAGAGAGGCGAGATTGCATTGGTTTGGACATGTGCTGAGGAGGGATGCTGGGTATATTTGGAAAAGCATGCTAAGGATGGAGCTGCCAGGTAAGAGGAAAAGAGGAAGGCCTAAGATAAGGTTTATGGATGTGGTGAGGGAGGACATGCAGGTGGTTGGTTTGACAGAGCAAAATGCAGAGGACAGGAAGAAATGGAAACAGATGATCTGCTGTGGTGACCCCTAACAGAAGCAGCTGAAAGAAGAAGACAATACCATGTTCCTTTACTAATCTGTTTAACTAACTTGCTGCTACTTCTATTTTTCTTTGTACAAAAATAGCTTTGTGTATATAACAATTCTAGTATTTTTCTTGATTTCTTTCATATAATTATTTTTCTTTGTTGGTGTACTTTTTATCATTATGTTCTAGTTTATATTTTTCTTTCTCTATTTTGCCACTGTAAAAAAATATATATTTTTCCTTAACATCCATCATGCAGACCAATTTTTATAAAATGTTCTCATAGTAATACTGCAAGATCATAAAATCTGGTTTTAACTACCTTTCCTTCTACCATAACTAAATATTCTGATACAGTTAAATCTATTTCAGTTCTATCCATACCCCTTTTGCAAGTCCATAAATTTTTGTCACAAAGTTTTAACTTGCCACATCTTTCTTGTAATATTTTTCCTTATCACTTTCTTTCTTTTTACACCTGCCTCTTAAATCACAATTAAAGTCTCCTGTTATAATATTCATATTTAGTACTACATAGTCTAAAATCTGATGAAATAAGCTTTGCCTTTCTTTGCAGTTAGTATAAGCACATAATGTTATAATTCTATATACGTGTTCTTTCCACTTTAAATCTACTCTAGTAAATATTCCCATTTTTGCTTAAGTTACATCTAATATCTTTACTGTATTTCTAAAGAATACGGCTAGTCCAGAATATCATTAATTTCACAAATTCCTGATTATCTTTTCTCCCCATAGTTTCTCTGGTTGCTCTGTCTGTAATCTTTCTTCATTTGCTAAAAATCTTGTCTCTTCTAATATAATGACATCTGCATCACCTGTATTACACCACTCCAAAATTCCTATTATTTTTCTTAATACTATTCACACTTACAGAAAGCCCTCTAAAATTTTCACTTTCTCTTAGATTTGTGATTTCATAAGTTCACAACTAATTACTAGGCTAGATTTCTTAATAGGACATTCTAAGTCTAACCAATTTCCTTCCCAAAGGTGAGAATCAAACACTGTACTTTGTCTGTGTGCCAATCACTTTAACCATTATACCAAGCCACAATGATTAGCTATACATATTCTTTTTCATCCATTTCATTTCTTTTTTATATTTTGTACTTATCCCTTAAATGTTCTTTTTCTTTGTTTTAACATTTTACTAAGATTATTTCCCAATTTTTTCTTCTGGTACTACAATTTCTAAAATTGCTTCTCTTTTTCATTTTCTTTTTTTCCTTATACTTACTGTTCTCATTTTTTGCAATCCATCCATAAATGTCCATTTTTTTTTTACATTTATAACATTTGAACTCTCACTTTTTTGCATCATGTCCTATTCCCCCACAAACGTATGTTCTTTTCTCCCAGTTACTTGTCAAATGCCTTTCTTCATCACAAAAACAAACAAGAAAACATGTTTTATGTTGCTCCCAGTATTTTGCAACAGCCCTGTTTACCTCCACATTTATTCTATTTTCAACACAATATTACAATCCCAGCAACCAGTCCATAAATCATTTTTGTCAAACCTTTGCAATGTCCCGTACTTCTTTACATAAAGCTTTCACATTTATTTTGAAAATCTCTTTTTACCTCTTTTTAAAATCGTACAGGAATCTTTTCTATTTCTCTATTAAATGCTTTTATCACATAGTTAGTCTCTTTTTTCATATTCTTCAAGAAAATCTTCCATTAAAAAACAGCATCATATATAATGTCACAAAATGTTTTGTTAACAAGAAGAAATGGTCTTACCTTATGTTCTTTTACACCTAAAGGAGCAAATAAATTGCCCCACACTTCATACCTATCAATTTCTTTGTTTTCTTTACTTTGAATCCTTACCGCGTACTCCCATTTTTCATTTTCTTCTGCCTTCTTTTCTGCTCCTCCACTTTCGCCGCCTTTTACTGTCTCACCACTATTCTTCAGGATTGTCTCTGTATCCTCCTTTTGTATTTTCTCCATGATGTCTCCGCAGGAAACAACACTTATTTTCTGACTCACTCTACACCACCATTTCTTTAAGTAAATTATCCTGCAACACTACAAACTGGAGGGTTGTAATTATACATCCATCATTTGCTGACTCATCTCCTTCAAACAGGTTTCTTTGAAACATTTCCTTAGAATCCTGCACATAGTCTCTGGTCTTCATATTTGCTTTCTCCTTCATTTCTTTCACTATGCCATTATCTCCTTTTCTCTTTATCTGTCTCCCTGTTTCTTTGGACCACCTTTGCACTTGAAATGGGAAGTGTTCCTCCAAAATGGGTCCCACTCATAATGATGAGTAGGGGAAGTTCTCAATGCCCTGGCCAAATTTCCCCCAACAGTAAAATACCACTTTGGGTCTTCCCTAAAAAGAGATTACTATCCTAGTAGGACTAACACAATCAAGAGATTACAATAAATTAAATAAAACAAATATATGTATATACAATAGAAAACTTCATTATTTGGTGTGAAAATAGCATATGAGGGAGGCCTGGGTAACTATCCATTCAGTTTTGTTTATTTCTTGATGTAAATTTAGATCACTTGTTCTACTGTTGGCTACACTTTTTGATACATCAGGAAAGGGGCGGTCTCTGAAGGCAAGGCACAGGTTTCTCATCAGCAGCCTATATGACACAGAGCATAGGGACAGTGATTCCAACTTTTCCTGACAACTAAGAGTTCTGAGGCTTGAAATAATTTTTGTTAGAAACTTCTGCAGGTTTTCCAGTTTTGTTGATTTCTCTAGTGAGATTCATGTCAAAAGGTGTATTATATTTTATATTGGGTCTAACCAAGTCCAATTACAGGAGACAGTCACTTCTTTGGTTTTAAATGAGGTATCCATTGTGATTAGTGGTGATATAGAAGGACTATCTGTTGGCAGCTGCTATAGGGTGATCAAAGGAAATGAAACCATCAACTAAGTCCCTGATCACAGAGTCACTGACGAGTGGGTTGGCATTTATAGAGTATGTGCTAGGAATTTGTTTTTTTACCCAAAGGACAAGATGCTACATATCTTAGCATATACTTTTAGCCCTTTTTTGATGCAACTGGAGTTGACATTTGTTAGAGCCATTTGAAGGGTTTTGCTGTCATTGGTTGATTTAGTGATTACAAACCAGCTTATAATCATCAATGAACTGAGTTAGCCAGAGATATTGTTGGCAATGTTTAGGTTAGAGAAATGCCAAAAAGGAAGGGGCCCAGTATGGAACCCTGGGAAATGCCACTTGTCATCTTTTCCCTAGTTAAGGAGGCATCACTGACCCTGACAACATGCATTCTGTCCTCTGTCAACTTGTAATCCATCTTACAATAGATCAAGGTTGAAGGCCATTAGGTTATTAACAATCACATCATATGGTTTGGTGTCAAATGTCTTTTCCAGAAATAAATTAGGTAGCGTGAACAGTGTGACCACTCTCCACTGCCTAAATGACTTTTTCAGTGACGCAGACAAGATTTAAAAGGTATGATCTAGCCGTAAACAAACAAAACTAAAAAAAATACTCATTTGTCAGAAGGTCACAGATAAACCAAAATACACTTTTACTATGCTGCAAACCATATAACAAAAATATTTATTGAATTTGAGTAAAGGAATTTAGCAGTTGTAGAGTAATAATGTTTCTCCACATGTTGCAAATTCCAGCAAGGGTGATTACTAAACATGGGTCGAATTAGAAAGACAGACTTACTCGGATTCTAAATAAATAAACAAGCAAATGAGTACTTCATCTTGATAAAGCTTAGTGTTGAAATATAATTAATTCTAAAGTTCTAATCAAGCATTTTTTCTCATATGGTATTAATCATCAAAGTCCACTATATCAAAGCATAATTACATCTGGCTGTTACACTGAATGGTTTTGTCACTACAATTTTGACATAAAAGCAAGCCTGCCATAACCACCCCATGCAGTGGTGTTTGTTCCCTGTAACATCTTGACTAATATACCTACTTTAAATAAATATAACCTCAAATTTAGTTACAATGCTACATGTACATTTAACCTGGTTGGTGCAGCAGGTTTGAGCAAGGCTCACTTAAAATTAACAAGATGACATAAATGCAAGCCAGTTTTTCTTAATAACAAGTGAGCTATATTTGCATTTCTTGTTTACAATTTGAAGAGTTATTTGTGGTTTCCCTTATTCTGTTAACAAAATCAACAAAATATGAAAACAAGCATTGTCACTGAATAAATGAGGGATGATCCCTAAAAATGGGATCACAGATTCAACTCCTACCACTTATGAATTTATTTTGATATTTACAGTAATCACAAAATTTGACAGAAGCACTCGAATACGGAAAGGGTCACTTTGTTTGGCGAATAAGTTTGAAGTGAATAATGCATGAAAAAATATATAAAATAAAGTTTGCATCCGGTGACACCAGATGCCTTCTATCTACTATCAGTTATCGCACAGCTGTTCACTGTTTTAGTCACTGATTTAATTTATAGCATAACACTGGTTATATAACAAGCTCCTTTGCTTCAGACATTTATGTTCTCAGCATCCTGAAACAGATGGACTGACACCAAAAGAATCTTAATCAGATTTTGTTAGTTTTCCAGATTCTATCATGGCCTTTTACTTGAATATTAGCCTTGCAGGCATGGCTGAATAGTAGGGGGCATAGTGAACTGAACTCATCCAAGCCAATATACACAAACAATTGCCAAGAATTGTCTAAGTTTAGGCACGAGATTACATCTGCTGAAGCTGCTTATATTACTTTGTATTTAGTTATTGGTCGTTTGACCATATTAGTCTGAATGGCCATATACATATTTACAGTAAAGGCTTGGGAAGAAAAAACTCAATGTACAACTAATGACATTAGTACAACAATTCACTACTTATCAAATGTTAATATTCAATTCCGGATAAGTAAAAATCACTTATAGTACATAAAATACAAGACAGTATAAATAAAGGTCAGTCAAAGATGAATCATAGTCTACCATAATAAAGATATAAAGAAAAAGCAGAAGTTTAACAGTTGTGAATGATTGAAGGCGTACACATGTAGAAAAGTAAAAGAAACATGACAGCTAGATGGAAATACATGCATATACAGACCTCAGTGTAGAAAGTGCAGATGCTGGATGTAATGTAATCGCAGAGATATTGAGTATTATGATTGGGTCTCCAATCACAATTTATCATGTGTACAAAACATGGGTGTCAAAAAATAATTTGTTGGCATCTATATCCAAAACCCATAATAAGGATTCCGATCAGTGAGGCCTGATCATAATTCTTCACAGTATGTGAAGCTTTGTCTACTCCCTTTAACACCAGATACAAAAAGAAAATAAAAGTGTAGGAGCACTAAGTGTTTTATTGCTTTTCAAAGCCTTTGAAAACTGGCAAAACACTCAACATTGCCAACCCGACAGCAGTCCCACTGAAGAAACAGCCACTTTAAAACACGTTAGATACTTCATTCCGCCACTTTTTGTTTGCAGGTGTGGCAGAGTCACAGACTCAAGTTCTGAACAGCTTTTAAAGCTATTTTACCTTTTGCTGCTGGTTAATATTTAGAGTTTGACCTGACCTTAACAGTCCACAGAGGTGCTTGGCAAATGCTTATTAAGCAACTTTCTGATGTCAGAAAGGTGCTCAATAAAGCCGCTCTTTTCCCTTACATCATTGCATGATCATGGCCCTCCATACACTACATAGGAGAGTTATGCATAGACGTATCAGAATAGAAACTGCAAAGGCAGGAAAGATATTTAATGGATGGATCACACTGCATAACATTTCTGCAGATAAACTAATCGTGAGAACTACAGTGATGCACATCTGGAAGAAGTATTTTGAGAAGTGACTTAAAAGGTAAAATGCATGAACAACTATCTTAATCAGATTTTAGCTTTCCAAAAATATATTTTACAATGCAAACATATTTCAGAAAGTATATTTATTTTTCTTGTTGATACACACTTCCAATGTCACTTATGGATAAAACACATGACATGGCTGCTTGTAAGGTGGTGGTATATTTTCTGGCATGGAGTTTTGTAGGTTCTTGTCCTGCACTGTACCTGTTCTGTGCTTTGTGTGTGCGCGTGCACATGCACACATGTATATGTGCATTGCTGCATGTGTGTATATGTTTACATGTATGTGTGAGCATTGTGTGCATACACGTGCATTGCTGTGTGTGCGCGCGCGTGTGTGAGAGAACCTGGCAAGCCATATGACCATCTTTTCTGTTACTCTTCTATTGCATTTAAACACCTTGAGGTTTGCTAATACATCTTCATGCCGATGTACTGTTGCCTTTATATTCTTCAGTTATTTCAGTGAGAGAATCTGAAGGAAGACAATGGCAAGACAAACAGGAAACAGATATACCATGATTGAAATGTTTACATTGGGTATGTAAATATGCTCCTATAGTCTTGCAGCCTGTTTTAGGGCGGCCACGGTGGTGCAGTGGTTAGCATTGCTGCCTCACAGCAAGAGGTTCTCCGGTTCGATCCTCGGCTGGGGTGCCTTCTGTGCGGAGTCTGCATGTCCTCCCTGTGGTCGCGTGGGTTTCCTCCGGGTGCTCCGGTTTCCTCCCACATCCCAAAGACATGCTGCAGGTGGATTGGACACTCTAAATTGGCCCTAGGTGTGCGTGTGAGTGTGCCTTCTGTGGAAGGTTGGGCGCCGGGCTGGCAACTCGACACCGTAAAAACTCCACTGCCATTCAATGTGCGGACAAGTGATCCGCTGTGGCGACCCCTAACCGGGAAAAGCCGAAAGAAGAAGAAGAAGAAGAAGAAGAAGTCTTGCAGCCTGTTTTGATAGAAAATAAATGTAAAAATGTTTTGCATTGTAAGACAATATATAATATTATGAAATGTATCATTTGAAACTAGGACTACAGACTCAGAAGTACCTGCATAATTTTTCTTCCATGGCTATGAAAGGACTTTCTGTTCAGATTATTTTTTGTTTGTGACAACATATCCATGTTTATTTCACTGTAAACATTTCACTGATGTTGAATATTTGGTATTATATGTTTGAAGTCCTCAGATATGTTTAGTACATCATGGCTGAGGCCCACATACCTTTCTGTGGTGATTTTTATCAACTGTGGTTCTCTCTCTTTAGTACTGATAGCATCTGTGTGGGATCTACAAGGCAAGGGATACAGCTTGGCACTTTATAAATCATAAAGTCCTGTTATTGTAGATTTGTATTCTGCTGTGACAGAATCCAGAATTGCGATGTTTCCAGCTCTGTGACAAACTCCAAGACTGGGATGTTCCCAACACTGTGACATACTCCAAGACTGAGATGTTCCCAACAGTGTGAGAGACTCCAAAACTGGGATGTTCTCAGTACTGTAACAGACTCCAGTACTGGGATGTACTCAACACTGTGACAGTGTCCAAGACAGAAATGTTCCCAAAACTGTGACAGACTCCAAGACTGGGATGTTCTCAATACTGTGACAGACTCCAAGACAGAAATTTTCCCAACACTGTGACAGACTCCCAAGACTGGGAGACCGATACTTCCTCCCTCCTGCTCTAACATTCCAATTCAGATCCCATTCCAAGACTGAAGCTGAAAATGGCATTGATATACTGATCATTCATGTTCAGGAAAGCCAGTTTATATCACTGTAGCTTTCATTTATTCTGACATCCACATCCCAACCCCACCCCCCAGTAAGGAAACCTCCATAAAAAACTTCTCCAAAGCCAACTTCATACTACTCAAGTCAGAAGTGACAAACTTCATGTCACCCATGCAGATGGGATCTGAAGGTTCGACTGCTGAATCCTGCACTAAGGCACTGTACGAGCACATCCACTCATGCATGGATCGTGCCATTCCAAATAGAACCAAGATGCTCTCCTCCAAAAAAAGGAAGCCAATCTGGTGGTCCCCTGCCATAAACAAACTTTGCAACAAATGAAAGAAACTGTTGCAGAAAAGAGGAAAATCCCAGGATGCAAAAAATGCCCTTACCAGCCTCAGTAAGAAGCTGAGATTCCTTATAAAATCCTCCAAAGCTAGTTAGGAAAAGAAAATTGCCAGAGATTCCAAAGACAGCCACAAGGCGTTCTTATAGCTATGTCAAGACTATAAACAACAATGCTCAGATCTGCTCTGAGCTACAGCAGAATGGCATTAAATATAATGATCCCAAGGATATTGCCAATACCCTGGCAGATCGATTCAGTGCCAACTTCACCCCCTAAATGGCCCATCTCAATACCGAAAGATTGCCAAATTCCGGTAATAATGGCCACACAGGTAAACACACTCTCCAAAGTTAAGAATACAGCATCCATGGGACCAGATGACGTCCCAGGCTGTGTAATACATGAACTACAAAATGAACTGGCACCTCACCTAAGTGTCACATTTAATCATAGCCTCACCTCAGGCTTTGTTCCCACTGAGTGGTGCATAGCTACAGTTATCCCACTCCATAAGGGGGGGGGTCCATCTTGGATCCCAGGAACTACTGTCCCATCAGTCTGATGATCCCAATCTGCAAGGCCATGGAACATATCATCATGGAACTTATAAACAAAGACATTGGCAACCTTCAAACACTGGACCCCATGCAGTTTGGGTTTGTGAAGCACTGATCTTGTCTCCTGAACCTGATTGACTTCTTCAGATCAGTCTCCAGAGCCATGGACATGGGTAAGGTGGTCCACACAGCCTATCTAGACCTCATCAAGGCTTTCAACACCATCCCCCACTCTGGAATCATAGATAAACTTACTAAGCTGGACATTGATCCCTATGTCACTCGATGGGTTGCCAACTTGGTTACTGACAGAACCCACACTGTAAAAGTAGCAGACTCCAAATCCAGCTCCAGACAAGTGAAGTACCTCAGGGTTCAGTCCTGGGACAGCTCTTGTTTGGAATCTCCTTCTCTGAAGTACAGGCCAACAGAGACTCTGGCTAACAAAGTTCGCAGATGACTGCAAACTGGGAGCCATTATTGAATCCCCAAATGATGTGGATATTCTACAAAAGGGCCTTACAGAAACAGATGCTTGGTGCCAGAGCCATGGGATTAAGCTCAATGCCAAGAAATGTATAGTTATCCCCTTTGGGAAAAAAACATGTACCCATGAATTACCACATAGGTGGCACTACACTAAACACCAAAAGTGTGATAACAGACTTAGGGACACAGGTGGACAGTGGTCTCACCTTCGATAACCACATCGCCACAACAGTCAGGAAATCCTTCTATGTGGCACATCTCATCACTAAGTGCTTTTCATCCAGGAAAATGGAGGTCATTGTCCCACTGTACATTCATCCCTCATTAGACGCATTATAGAATACAACGCCTCGTTTGGTATGTACCTCTCAAGACATCTGCAACAACTGGAAAAGCTGCAGAAATACCTCACTAAATAAAAGAATCACAGGGCACAGCAGATGCCCTATGCTGACCATCTAAAACTCCAGCTATACTCTGTCAAATATCGTCTACTCAGAGGCGATCTCTGCTTAACATACAAGGCCATGTCAAACCCTGAGCTGCTGGACATGCTCCACTTAAAGAAATCCCAATCCCTCAGAGAGACACGCTCCAGGGATCTAAACCTTGTCATCACCATGAACAAAACATGCTGGAAGGATAGGTTCCTGACCCAGAGACTCCCCAGACTCTGGAATAGACTTGCCCATACATGTCAAGCAAGAGCACCTCTTTGGCCCGCTTCAAAAGGAACCTTGATGATTGGATGGGAGATAGGAAATTCACCCCAGGGATCACGTCAGTCACCCTGCTAGGGGTCCAGGGAAGTAAATACTGTGGGAAGAGAGAGCCAGGGAATTGTTATGGCTAGGCTTGTATAGGCCCTAGGCCGATAGCCTCTAGTACCAACCTATGAACATGAATGTGACAGAGGTTATAAGTAATCCTTACTAACTAATGAAGAGTTGTGAAAGACGTGTATCTTCTTAGTAGTAAGATCTAAAACTTTTCTGTGCCTGAGACCTCAAGCTGTTCTGAATCTTGGCTATCAATGAAAATAAGCCAGATGAAGCAATATCTGGCTTTCCGGTGCCAAAGTTGTCCTACAAGGCCCTATGTTTTCAGGCACTGGTATACCTGTGATTGCAGCATTTTTATGTTTCTGTTTGTTTTCATACCTTTATTTATGAAGTGTTCTTCTGTGACTTGTAGAAAAGCTAATTCAAGGGAAAAGTAATTCAGCATATATTGCTGTAGCATTTGTATGTATATATGTGAACGTGCTTGTAAATCTATATGCATCTACATTTGACACTTCTTTTAAGATATATTTATGATTCTTAGTTATTTCAGCAATCTCCCATCATCATGGCCTTTCTGTTGTATACTTCTAGCAGGAAAACTGATTGAAGCAGGTGAACTGTACTACTTGAAAATTATAAAATAATATAAGTTATTTCCACTTACTGCCTTGTAGCTCTTCATTGTATACCCCGCTGCTGTTCTCTGCCACTCTTGAATCATGGAATTTTTTACCATTTCTCTCCTTTGGCAGTAACACCTCCCAAGAATCATTTAGTCATACCAATCAGCACGACGACAGATTTCCAGAAACTATTTCAGCTGACACGCAGAAAGGAAATGAGCGTTTCAGGCAGTGAGAGAAATATTGAATTTTGCTGTAAATTACATTCTGCCTTCACATTTCTTTTTCAAAGCATGATTTGTTTTGCTATGATATGCAATATTTTAGTAAACATAAACTTAGCTAAGATATTTAATCTCACCAGTTTGTTGGCTTTAGACTTCAAGCATCAAACAAATGACTGATAAAATGTACAGTGTATGGGAGACTTTTAAATATTGCTCTTAAATACTTAGCAAATTAATAGCAGGGTCGGGCCTGGTTAGTACTTGGATGGGAGACCGCCTGGGAATACCAGGTGCTGTAGGCTATTTTTTGGGAGGGTGGCCTAATGGTTAAGGTGTTTGCCTTACAAACACAAGGTGCAGGGTTTGGGTCTCACAAGGGGATAATTGGCTAGGCTTAAAATGGCTCGCAAGGGCAGTTAGCTTCATACTAACCTATGAACTAGATTAACGGTGGTGTTGGGAAATTAACTTTTTCCCACTGTAGTGTGATCTTGGAGTTGGTATGTTTCATTTACGGTGGGGTGCAGGGGGGCTTGTTCCCCTGCATAAATGTAGTAAAAAGTGTGTTTGGTAGTTTGGTGTTCTATGTGGAGGGGATGCTATTTTCTTGTGATTTGTAGTGTTAGATGTTATGAAATTCGATGTTATGGGTTTTAGATGTTCTGGTCTCAATGTTATGAAATTAGATGTTATGGGTTTTAGATGTTTCAAAGTAGACCCATATATATATATATATATATATATATATATATATATATATGTGTGTGTGTGTTTATGTATTCTCTATATCTATTATCTAGTGCCTGCAGTCCTCAATGGTTTGGCAGAAGACCACACATTTTATAAGTAACAGGCAAACATATGAGGCAAAATATGCAAAGTTGAGAGCTATGCATGGGGTCCCAGGGAAAATGCCTAAACTGTACCACTCTTAATGTAGCCTTGGTACAAAGATGAGCTGTAATTAATTTTAATGCAGTTTATGCCACTGCAAAAACACTCATCATTTTGATGGTTTGTTGGTACAATTATGCAGCTAAGCCTTGTACATCACAATGGGGAACACAACTGTAAACTGAAGAAATTGTTCTTGCTTTTTTAAAATGTAACAGGAAATGTAATGATATATATATATATATATATATATATATATATATATATATATATATATATATATATATATATATATATATGCATGCATGCATCTATATCTATAGAGTTTTCCTTCCATGCATTATGGATTTGTCACTTTAAGGAAAATGCTTTAGGAATGTGAGTCTAGTCAAGCATTTACACGCCTGGTAAACATTTTTAGGTTTGGTGAAGATGATGTAAATCAACGCAATGAAACAATCTTTTCGAAATATGTAATTAAACTCTGTAAAACATTAATTATTGTCCTTGTTTCATATGTCATATTAGGAAACATCCTTACCTTAACTGCACCCTACCCTCATACAGTCAGAAATGAATAACCAGATGACGGATGCATATAAACCATCAAAGTGAAACAGCAGGCACTCACTATTACTCAAACACTGTGAAGAACTAACCTACAGTCTTCCATAACTGCTTGTCAACCTACCTGCATTACTTGAGCTTTGCATATTGTCCATTTGTTAAAAAAAACTGCAAAAAAACTAGGGTGAAGCATAAATCAGCTGCCAGGCATTTAAATGCTGCTAAAATAAATGGAAAGCAGTACTCAGAATTTCACAAGGAAGTTTACTAATAGCAGACAGTAAGGTTTTGCCTACCAAAAGGTGTCATGCAGTCTTGTGCGTCTACCATTATTATTTATTTGTCTGTCCTGTAAACACCTACAATTGCGCCTACAATTTCCAAGGCTAATCCTGCTTGTTCTTCTTTTCTTCTACTCGTCTGCTTCCAGTTTTCTGCTTGCATAGTGTATACCTTTGCATTATGTATAATATCCACATTGTATTTGTCTTTTTTTGTGACCAGTTTATATTAGCTTAGTATTGTTGGTTTTGTTTGTTGGATTTTTGTTGCTAAATGTAACTCTGTGGCTGATCTCACAATGGGTCATGTTGTGATCAGTGCTCAAAGCCTGCTAACCAAAATGTACATAAAATAAAATAAATGAAAGACATAAAGCAATGCTTAGAACTTAAGTCCACATGCACAACAACAACCAAGTCAAATCATTCATCTAGATCACATTACAAAAAAAATTATCATACTACAAGCAAAAATTCATAAATATTAGAGATTAATTATTACCAACACCTTTTTATTTTCTGCAACAATGTAGCTGTTCAGGTGTTACTTGTTATTCTATTTACTCTAAAATGTTTTAAATTAATTGACTTTCCATAGTGTTCTGTGTTGTTAAAGAAAAAGTGAGGCTGAGTTTTTTTTTCAGGCAAAGCAGTTGAATGATTTTATCGGCCTCATGATGTGCATATGAGCTATAGCTCTGAGTGCTTGTTTGGGTCTGCTGAAACATTTGTGTGTACAAAACCTTATTAAGTATCATAAATAATCTTCCTGATGGAATTCTGAGCACAGCCAATAACTGTTTCAATTGGTCAGTCTGTGGACATTTTTACTGCATCCTTTTACGGACTTCTGCTAGTGTATTTTTACTTGTGACATTTTCCTTACAGTGGTTCTACATAACTGATCTTGTAAAGTTGTTTAAATGTGAACCAGCTAATATTCTGATATTATTTTATTAGGTTAATTACCAGTTTGTTTGTAACTGGATAGGTAGAACGGTCCCAAAATATTTTCCAAACATACCCGAACAAGAGATAACTGAAATTAGAATATAACACTTTGTACACATCAGTAAGAGCAAAACAGTATGAACACAGAACTGCCATTACTTTGGCATAGTGAGCTTCATTAAAAGTGACACAACCACACCTTTCTGGGGTATTTTCAGGTTAATACACATCAGTCTGTTAAAATAAAGCTACTCCACTTAGATGATATATTGTGTAAAGTGTTCCACTGGTAACAAAAAACAATTCATGACATTGTGATTTGCTAGCGCAAATTCTTTTGACAGATGTATTTCTCAAAAAAAATATTAGCTGGGAAATGCAGCATTTGATTTACTGCTCTTTGCATTTGCTGGGGATCCTGGATCCAGTACCGAGATTACGCTGATAAAATACCAAACTTAAATAGCAAACTTTGAGACTGCTGTTTCTCCGAGCAAAATATAATTATGTGGATAGTCTTATTGTTACAGGGAAACATTTTCAGTAAAACAATTGTTATAACCATTGCCTGACCTTTTTTACCAAAATATGATTCGTTGTATCTTTTGAAAAACCATAATAACCCCCCTCCATGTGTGCCAAGAGCAATTACTATCATTTCTTGTTTTCTTGTGCTCTCAAGATGGTTTAATGTTATAAACAAGAAGAACCTGAGTTTGAAATCCATTCATATTTGAGAAAAAAATGAATCTAAAGTGAATTATGAATCCGGCATTCAAGTGGGGTAAAGCTGTTCTAATCCCTTAAGAAAAGGGATTCATCCAGCACCCTTTTACTTCATATAATCAATTTCAAAGTGGTTAAACCTTAGGGGAAAAGGGGTGCCTTCCCCTGCAGTCATATTATTTCATAGGAAGTCTTTCTGAACTCGGTGATTATCACAAAAATGGCCATGACACACAATACACACTTAACTACTCCTACAGAATCAGTTCTAGGCCAAATGTAGGAACATATTGCAGGAGGGGAAGGAAAGATGGGTGGAGGTGAGTGAGTGAGTGAGAAAATTGTAACAATTCTTCTGCCGATACTGTTCCAGTACAAATGCCCTTTACATAATGTTACATTAGTGGATGGTACTGAGTTCCTAAGACTGTGTGAGAAGTGATATTTCAAAACAGTGGTGAATATAAGCACATCTGGTTTAACTGTGTTTCTGCTCTCATCTCTCCTAATTATTTTAATAATCTGGATCATTACTCCATAAGATAGTGAGAGAACATTTCCATCTTTGGAGAGATGCACGACATTGTACCATGTCGTGTGAAGCTTCATGCTGTCAGTACTTCATTGGGTTGACTGTAGCACTGACACCAATTAACTTCTACCATGACTGGGCAACTCACAGGAAAGGGAAAATGTTTTTTTTTTTCATTTTCATAAGTTTCCCATTTCTCAAATTTTGACTTTAGTGGTACTTACAGATCAAGGAAATGGGGGCAGAACCCCTCTATTGGTGATGTGGGGGGTACAGAGAGAAAGAGTCTTATGAAAAAAAGAATGTTTGTGTATTTTGCAAGATGTTTCATGTTGCAATATTTTATGGTTTCATTTGTTATGGAATTTAGATAGTTAATTTGCTGTTTTGCATCCTGATGTAGTGAGACATAATTTCATTAGCTACCATCGAATAACTTTAGGGTTCTAATACCTCACAGATCATGTCAGTGCAAGTCTTCAGGCCTTGAATAATAAAAAGCAGAAAATGAAAAATTAAGTTGCTCTGTAAGGAAAATATTCCTATTATATCAAGAAGGGCAGTAAAATACATACTTTTTTATTTTCTTGATTTTCACCTTTGACTTTGAATTGAAAGTAATTTTTATTGCTATATGTAATATTTAGCATTGTCAAGCTGACAGGGGTTCATAAATCAAATTAAAAATGCAAACCGATCACACAAGCCTGAATATGCTAGTAGAAATGTTCAGAACATACCGTGGTGTGGGCAGTGCTTAACAGCACAGGTTCAAGCCAAAGGGCAGGCAGTATATTACAGGCACAGCAGTGAAGGTGGTAAAAGCATAATCATTTGACATGGCTGACATTATGGAATGGCTCTGCTTCCTACAGCTTTTATGTCATCTTATGTACTCAGATAGTACTTTTAAATTATGTATTTTGGCACTCTCAGTCAATTGCTTTTTTATTAATTCATTTATTTAAAGTGTTTTGTCACAATACTGCATGGAAGCATCTGATGAGTTAAGTGTTGTGATATTTTTTGCCATAGTCTACGCATATTTATTTGGGTCTCTGTTTCAATAAAAAATCTTTGCAAACCTTTTTTTTTTAAACCATTGCCCAAATAAATTTAGTGCTTTTTGCTGGTGATGTCATGTCAGGCATGGGTTTATAGACCTACAAGTGTCTGTGCATGCCTAGCAGGCATCCATTAAAGTCTATGGGCACGTGGCAATGGGGCACATCATTATGGAATTCATTAGAAAGGCACAGGAACTCTTCAAATCCTGATCCAAGGCAGTTTGGGTTTGTTAAAGGCAGAGCCTGCCTTCTAAACCTGATGGACTTTTTGAACAAGTCACTGAGACATTAGACTGGGGTAAATTACTTCCTACTTCATCCCTGTACTTGGCCAAAGCCATCGATACTGTTCCACATTCTGGACTCACTGATAAGTTAATTACACTAAATGTAAACCCCTGTGTTACCTGCTGGATAATAAACTGGCTCAATCACGAAAGGCAGCATTGTGTCCTTTGGGAAACCCATATACCCATCACATATATAACAGCCCCTAAAAATGTACTCAGTCATTAGGGACTTTGGCACTTTAATTGACAATGTACTTTGCTTTGACCGCCATGTTACCGCTATTTGTTAGGAAATCTTTTTATATAGCCAGACTAATCACCAGGGTTATGTCTTCTATATCCAAGAAAGTTATCATTCCCTTCTATTCCTACATTATCAGGACAATTGTAGAGTATAACCCCCTCCCCCTTTGGTATGTACGAGACCATAGCATTTCTGTACTAGACAATCAAGGGCGAGTCCACCTTTTGATACCATGACTTCCTTAATGTACATTCAATCTTTTCTGTGTCCTATTGACTTTTGAGAAGGGACTTCTGCCTAGCCTACAGAGTCTTAATGGAACCACTCCTATTGCAAACTCTGTCAAATCGGCAAAACTAACAACACCCTAAACACACACTCAAGACATCTGAACTTCCACTGCAATATAAATAAGAATTGCTGGCATATGATATATTTCTATCAAACAGAATATCTATTTGATGGAATAGTAGACTGCCCTGGATGTAAAAGATAGTAGTTCTCTGACTCTTTTTAAGTGCAACCTGGACAATTAAATGGGCAGTTGTAAATCCACCCACAGTTTGTCTCACTCAATCGCTTATGGAAAGGGGGGAAAACTAGGTATAAAGCAATTCATCCTGTTGGGAGTCTGGTATTAATTCATTTTTTTGTAAATTCAATGTGGGATCATGTGGCTGGGCTGCAAAACGGTCTACTGGATAAACTGTCTAGTATTAACCTGTGAATCTATATTTGGCCACAATTATTTGTGGTCTCTATATTGTTAGGAAGTGGACACAGAGGATACATAGGACATGTAGGAGGACAGCTGCACATTTGATGGTGATTGGATAGAACAGCCTTTTTGAAAATGACAGTTTTCTTAGAGAGGCAGAAAACAGGTGCTGCTTATGTTAAGTTTCCAGACCAAGTAGCTAGGGTGCGGTAAAGCAGCCATAGGTGTAAACTGTTATGGGGTGCCAATGCTGGCATTTTCTGCATACTTTCATTTAATGATGGTAATGTTGGTACTGAATGAATACTGACAATGTGTGAAACTTATGGTGTTCTGAGTTGCTGAAACTGTAGCAAGAAGGCACCTCTATATTATTACAGTCAGTTTTGAAGTATAGTACCTTTTAATTTTGAAATGTAGTACATTATTTCTTTTGTTCCTCAACTACGGAGTGAGATTTTTGGTTCCTCAATTCAGGTTTGGGGGTTGCCAGTTTGGGGAATGCTATATAAGGTTGATTCAGTTTGCAGTTTAGCTCAAATTTGTTTTCCCTCCTTCACCCATAATCTGTTAGATGCTTCAAAGTGAGTAGGTACCTCAATACTGACAGATGAAGCAGGACTAAATGGATCTGTGCAGCACAGTCGGAGTGCAGGGCAGCAAAAAGAAAAACAATGGCAATTTTTCTGTTTAATTTTTTCAGTATTCGTGTCATTTCCTCTGTTTATTTGCTAAGTTTTTCTGCATAGCCACCTATTTTGAGCATTTTCTGGCTTGTTAAATTTGATTTCTGCATTAGTAACTGTATTTAGAGCACAACCTAGAGCTGTTTACTGAATTTCCTGTTTGCACTTATTTTTAAAATCGTTTTTTTCTCAAAACTTGCATTTTATCTGTCTTTGGCCAAGCACTCTTGTGTGGGGTCATTTACTGCACTGTTATAACTTGCTGATACTTGTTAACCTCTGCTATCTCTGAAAAAACAAAAAAAAAAAAATCTTGCTTTTTTCCCACTTTTCTGAGATTTAAAAAAGTTCATTTACAGGCTTGCTGTTCTTGAACTGTTTGTAAGTTTCTGTGAGGCCATTTTTTGCTTGGGCTAAAGGAAAGTCTCTCTGTTGATCAGTGGCAGTGAAAAACATTGAGCAGCCTGCCTGCCCCTGTGGGAGTGGTTACTGACTTGAAACTGTAGTTTTATTGGCCATTCTGGGTCAGTTCCAAAACGCCTTCATCTTCCTCTCTTAAAACCCTCTTTTGCATGGTTTTGCTCGTTTTTGTGCATAGCGCAACAGCGGGCAGCGCCGGCTAATTGGGTTTAAACTATTCCTGGCTCCACAAAGTCTGCTCTTCACTTTTTCCCTTAGAACTACTCTATCTCTCAATTTAAACACCATATTCTCATTCTAAGGCCCTTCACTGGTCCAATTAAGTAATCCTACAAGTTAGCACTATTAAACCATAAGCACTACTTACTCTTATACTCTCTGCGATTACCCTGTCCTCTATTGGTCCATCTTAAATTCAGTTTCCCTATTACTCTAGCATGTCCAAAGGTCAGTCAATGGTTTCCTTTCCAGTCCAGCTGGTGAATTTGGGAATTTTGAGGCAATGTTACAACTGTCTCATGTACACGGACAACCCTCTCCTCCTCCAAACAGGTTCAAATATATGTGAGAGATGCAACTATTTAGCCAAACTGGAGGCTGAGCTCTCCCATCTCAAAACTGGTGTAACCAGTCAGGAGGAGAAGGTAACCTCACACAACACAATTCCAGTATCACATAGTCCCACCACATCAGCGAACCAAACACATAAATACACAAAAACATACTCAGAGGCTCTAAATAAAAATCTACCTAAGCAACAGAGACCTCCAAATCAGACATCCAAGCAAACGCTACCTCAAAACAAAACACACACAACACATAACCCACAAAGTCAGTGTGCCAAGCAGCCACAGCCCTTAAGGCTGAATAACACACCTGATACTCTTGTTATAGGTGACTCTATTGTCAGACACACTGACGTCCCGCTCACCAGGCTGAATAAAGAGAAGGTCACAGTGAGCTGCCTGTCGGGCGCTAGGATCCGCCACATAATGCAAGCACTCAGGTCACTCCAAAGCAAATACAAATATGACTCAGTCATTGTACATGCTGGTGTGAATGACCTGAGACGTACCTCCCTGGACTACATGAAAAGAGACATAGAGGAGCCATCTGATCATGTAGCCCAGGCTGGTATGACCCTGACATTGAGCAGCATCTTACCCTCACCTAGAATGATGCCACAGTACAAAGACAAAAATGATCAATTTTAACAATTGGCTAAAATTTTGGTGTCATTCAAAGGGGATCCAGTGTCTGTCAGCCTGGGATGACATGCTTGACAAGCCACGTTGCTTCGCTAGGGACGGCTTGCACCTGTCACCACTGGGCTTTGGATATTGGCAAGGCTCTTGCGACCCCCATAGTGCCTTTTTAGGCAAGGCTCAAAAGTCAAACCCACCCCCATAGACAGCACAAGGAACAAGAAACTAAGGGTAATGCTGCTAAACGCCAGAAGTCTTAACCTCAAGATGCACGCACTCAAAGCTCTCCTCAGTATGGAGAACATCGATATCTGTGCAGTGACAGAAACCTGGTTCAAGGCTCCAGAGAGCACGCCAGCACTACCAGGCTATACCTCATATCATGCTTTTCGGCCCCAAAACCCGGACCGAACCACAAAAGGAGGGGGAGTTTCCATATTTATCAAGGATATCCACACCTCCAGGTTAGTGGCATTGCATGAAGTATTGGAGACCATCCATGTGCAACTAACAGTGGGCAAGACTGCTTTTCAGTTTATAGCATCCTACAGACCACCCTCTCAAAGTCAGGAGTCCCATTCGGCTTTCCTGAAAACATTGGAGAACATGAAGATCTCTCCAAACACCATTATATTGGGCGACTTCAACTACCCAAACATTGACTGGAAGCACTACTCAAGCCCCAGCACATTAGTCCAAAGATTCCTGGAAATTATAAACTCAAATGCTAAGGAACAACTAGTCACCACTCCCACAAGAGGGGACAACATACTAGACCTGATCATTACCAACATGGGGACTCTATGCTCCACACCAGAAGTATATCCCTCATTGTTAAGATCAGACCATAAATTAATTTCACTGGATGTCCACAACCCGACCCCACCCCCAGCCCAGAAAACCACAGTGAAAAACTTCTCAAAAGCGAACTTCTTACTTCTCAAAACCGAAGTGGAATCCTTCAAGGCCCCAGGACCAGTGGAAACTACAGCCCAAACTGCAGAATCCTATATAAATGCATTCTAAAGACATCTCCAGGAATGCATGGATCATGCTATCCCAAACAAAACCAAGACCCAGTCATCCAAAGGCAGGCGTCCAGTCTGGTGGACCCCTGCCATAAATAAACTGTACAACAGAAGGAGGAAGCTACTACATGATAGAGCAAAATCCCTAATAGGGAAGGCATCTCTGATCAGTACTAGCAAAAAATGATGATCCCTCATAAAATCCTCCAAGGCCAGCTTAGAGAGAAAAATTGCACAGGACACCAAAGACAATCATAAGGCTTTTTTCAGTTATGTTAGAAACCTGGGATGCAACTCCCAGACTTGAGTTGATTCTAAACGACAAAAAATACACTGAACCCACAGACATTGCCAATATCCTGGCAGACAGGTTCAGTGCAAACCCCCCCCCCCCAAAAGTGCAAGTATCTATCCCGGCAGAGGGCTGCCTCCCAAACATCTCAGATGCTCAGGTGAAGGCTGCCCTCTCCAAAGCAAAAAACACTGCTTCCATGGGACCAGATGGCGTCCCAGGTTGTGTCCTACATGAACTACAAGAGGAACTAATCCCTCAAATAAAACAGCTATACAATCTCAGCCTCACTACAGGATATGTGCCCACAGAATGGCATACAGCAACAGTGGTCCCACTCCATAAAGGTGGAGCCTCTACGGACTCTGGAAACTATCGCCCCATAAGCCTGACTAGCTTAGTCTGCAAAGCTATGGAGAGGATCATCATGGAGCTCATAAACAAAGACATTGGGGACCTACAGACACTAGATCCTACCCAGTTCGGCTTTGTCAAGGGCAGATCCTGCCTTTTGAACCTGGTTGACTTCTTTGAAACAGTCACCAAAGCCATAGATGAAGGGAAGGTAGTCCACACAGCCTATCTGGACCTTGCAAAGGCATTTGACACAATACCCCACTCAGGCATCATAGATGAGCTATCCAGCTTAAATATAAACCCCTATGTCACAAGATGGGTCGCAAACTGGCTCAAAGATAGAACCCACAGAGTGAGAGTTGCTGGAGCCATGTCAGACATGAAACCGGTCACAAGTGGCGTCCCACAGGGTTCTGTCCTGGGACCACTCTTGTTCGCTATATACTTTTCCGAGGTACAGGCAAATATGGGAGGACTATGGCTCACCAAGTTCGCAGACGACTGCAAACTGGGCGCCATAATAAACTCTCCAGCTGACACAAACATCCTTCAAAAAGGTCTCTCAGAGACAGATAACTGGTGCCAGCGCCATGGTTTAAAGCTAAATGCCAAAAAATGTA
Organism: Protopterus annectens; assembly: GCF_019279795.1. Taxonomy (NCBI): domain Eukaryota; kingdom Metazoa; phylum Chordata; order Ceratodontiformes; family Protopteridae; genus Protopterus; species Protopterus annectens. The sequence goes on along the minus strand of NC_056747.1, from coordinate 121,431,923 downwards.
TAGTCATACCCTTTGGCAAAAACAATGTGCCCACAAATTACCACATAGGCAGAAACCCATTAAGTACAGAGAAAGTTATTAGGGACCTGGGGACCCAAGTTGATAGCAATCTCTCCTTTGAAAACCACATTGCCAAAGTGGTTAGAAAGACCTTCTACATAGCCCACCTCATCACAAAGGGTTTCACATCTAGATCAGGAAAGGTAATCGTGCCCCTTTATTCATCCCTCATTAGGCCCTTCATAGAATACAATGCCCCTTTTGGGATGTACCTTACCCGACACCTGCAGCAATTAGAAAGACCCCAAAGTATCTCACCAAGAGGATCAAGGGTCTCAAACAGATGCCATATACTGCTCGGTTAAAAAAAACTCCAGCTCTACTCAGTTGCATACCGCCTACTTCGAGGCGATCTATGCCTGACATACAAAGCTATGTCAAATCCAGAATTAATGGACATGCTCCACCTCAGTAAATCTAAATCCCTTAGAGCCACACGCTCGAGGGACTTGAACCTCAGCACAGAAATAAATAGAACTTGCTGGAGGGACAGGTTCATAACCCAGAGGCTCCCTTCACTCTGGAATAGAATTCCAGTTCATGTGAGGCAGAGAACCTCACTGAATCTCTTTAAGAAGAATCTCGATAAGTGGATGGGGGATCGTAGGTTTGTCCCAGGGATTACTCCCGTGTCACTATTAGACAGAGGCACAGTAAACTAAACCTTAAAAAGGGCACAGTATACTCAAATCAAGGGGTGGCGTAAGCCATACAGAATTGGGCTAGGCTTATAATTGCCCCAGGGCAGATAGCCTAGTATGAACCTGTGAACCTATAAAACAATTAGCATATAAGGCAGAAAGACATCTATGTGAAACTGCTGCAGTTTTCAAAGGATCTGACTCAGATATTCATTCAGCTGAAATGCAATATATGTACCTGAAACTGCAAGTTGTTGTTACTTCATTCAACCAGTCTATAATAACAAAAATAACATCTGTGAATGTTATAGTACAGAAACAGTGTTGGTCAAATTCATGCATTTATAGTGGTTCAACTATGAATCATCAACTTTGACAAAGCTCATGATACAAAAGGTGAAAACTGATGTCCAAAACACAGATTTGTCAGTTTTCTAATATTAGTTTAAGTGCTGGTTATTTGGTTTTAAATTCTATCGACTGCTGCATTAATAGCTCATTAAATGGATTTTAATAATTGCTCAATAAAAGTTGCTTTTAAGATAAAAAATGCAATTCTATGAGTGTGAAGGATGCAAGCTACTTATTAGCTGGATTGTATTGTTTTCATTATAAGTTAACTTTTCGGAACATAATGAGTTTGGTTAAAGTTGAATTTGATAAATTGTTCTTATAACATTGAATGACAAATGTTCTGGGTGTAAGTGTGAAAAGATTTGTCATATTATTTACTGCTTATTTGTCAATTATTGAAACATTATGTACTCTGTTTTAATATAGAATTAATGAATGTTTTGTGTAGTGCAGCTGTTACATTTATAGTGATTCGACAGCTCCTGACAGGGCGACCATCATTGCAACACCTTGGAAAAGGCACATTGGCCATGCATTCAAGGCAGAGACAGCTTCCTTCTTGGCCCCTTTCTCTTCATAGGTTCATAGGCAAGTACTAGGCTAGCTGTCCTTGAAAGCCATTTTAAGCCTAGCCAATTTCCCTTCACAGATAAGAATTAAACCCTGTACCTTGTGTCAGTAAGGTAAACACCCTAACCATTATGCCAACCCCCCTCAAATTGCTTTGCCAAGACATGCCATCCCCCTAACTATAAGAATAGCTACATGCAGCCCTACAACCTATGAAGCCAATTCACTTGTGGCTCAATTCTCGTAACTCCAGACACCAAAGTTCTTTCCAGAGGCCACAGCTTCTCTGTTCTTGCCCCTCTGGCAATCTGTGCCTTCTAATCTTACTGAAATCAGAGACTACAAACAGTTTAGACCTCAGTTCAAACAATATCTAACTGAATAACATAAGTGCACATGTCAGAGCACAGGCCATGTCGCCCAACTCCCATGGATGCACTATTATATTCATCACATAAAACCCTGGCTGCTTAATATCCTAATGTCTCCAGCATATAAACTTATACCCACTTCTTCTTCCCTGTCTGCCCTACCAATTCCCTACTATGTATCGAATACCTCCTGTTATTACCTCTTCTATTGCAGTTGTTCTACAATTTGTGCTCCCTTCACTGATACAATGTCCCTCCTTTCTTATACATACTAGGTCAGTTCCTTTGGCTGGATCACATTTACCTCACCTATAGCACCTGCATTATGCATTGTATACTTCTGATTCTACTTCTTTTTGAAACTTCTGATAAATGTGTGTATATTTTTACATATAAGTTATGTTCGATTATGCCACTATACTGTATAATTTAGTTTTCCCTTTCATATTACTTTATTGTTGTTAATACGTATGTAACCCAGACTTATCCTGCATATGGTCCAGTCTGATTAGTGATCTATCCCAGTAAACAAATTAAATTAGTAATGTTGCCAAGGAGGGCAATATTGAGTTTCCATGTCAAGTGTAGAACTTTCTTTTTCTAAATGTATTATAGAAAGAATATGATTCATTTTCTTTTTAATCATTATGACAATGTTTTTCCTCCATTGGTTTCTTCTTTCTTTTCTTAGCTTAGTGAATTAACTACTAAAAGTCAGATTCATAAACTGAGAACATTAGCATTGTGTAGCAAACAGTGGCCCTCTGAAGTGGCTTCGGACAAACTGGGTGGTGGGAGGTAAGTGGCTTGTCACACTGCACCACTTCTACTAAAACCCAGTTTTGTGGGTTTGTTTATTAGATGTGTGGGAGCTGTACTTCACTGTATTAAAATGCACTTTTGAGTGGCCAGATAAAGCTGTGCTGCCTGAAAAATATATTGTTATGTAAGTGGGAAGCTGATTAATGTGCCTTTAAACTAAGGGATGATGCACATTTGGGGTAAATGTCTGTTCATGTTTTCCTGTTTCATTATGTCTCAGTGGCATTGGGAATAGTAGCATTATGATGTGGGTGTGGCTTAGACAACAACAGGTGAGAGGTGGGTGGAGATTTTTAGTACAAACGTCAGATTTTGTAGGCCAAAACATACCCACGGCAAGTACAAAGGACACAACTGCACTTCTGTGCCTAAATAAAAGTTTATTCTTGTAGCATTTTAGTTGTTTATTCTGTTTCTTATAACATTTAGGTGTGTCAGATACAGAATAACTGTTTTATGCAACTATTACATAAAATATAGGAAATCATTTTGTCTTAATATCTCAGGATATTTGCCATTTATATAATTTTTTTGGAGGACACAACTGCCCAAAGAGGGACTGTCCCTCGCAAAGTGGGACAGGTAATAACCCTCTAATTTATTGTTGTTTATTAATATCCTCTCATCTCTTCTCTTAAAAAGTTAACGATTTCCTAATAAAGATCATTATTTAAAATCATAAAAGTAACTTCTTGTTCCTTCATGTTAAATGCAAAAATTATCTGTCTCTGCCAAACGGAATGTTTTTACTTTCATTCCTCACAGCTTATCGAATTCCTTCTCACACCTAACATGAACAATGCGAACATTGCAATTTTAGCAAGTTGCACTGAAAAATATGCATGAAAAGGTGATAACAATCACACAGTGACCAAAATTTAGAGCTGCCTGTATGGGGCTGTAAATTACTCAGACTTCATGGAGTTATCATGGAATTCCTCAACCCTGAAAGAACTGGATCTCCTTGCAGAGCTGGACATGGCAGACCAGATTCCTATACTGGATTTTCTGGATATTCACACTGCTGTTTTGATGCTCATAAGCGTTCATCTGAAAGTTTCTACACATTGCAAGAATGATGAAAAGAGATAACTGCAAACGGCTTGGAAACATTCTGAAATGTAAGCAGTAGAAATCTGTTCTCTGCTCTATAATATGTCAATAATTCCATGACCTCAGAAAATGTTGTAAGATGGATATCAAGTTTGCTAAATAATGGTGCATAATGACTTGCCAAGGAAATCCTTGACAGAAACTAATCATTCCACTATACATATTGTCAGACCCATAAATTTAAATTCAGTACAAGGAAGCAAAATATCTACTACAGAAAAACTAATAGGGCTAGTCGTATTTCCAATTAATATTGTAGATTTTATGAGTGGGTAAAGAGAGAGAGGAGGTGTATACTGCATTATATACCATTGACAAGGTCCTGCATTCTTGCTGGATTAATGTCTGAGAAACATAGGTGTATAAACGTTATAAATATTACAAATCTGCTAGAGAAGTGTCTCAGTTCAAACAACTGATTATCTTCAGACATAAGAATTTTTTCATATCCTACAACAATTCGAAACTTGAGAAATGATGACACCTGGCTGGGCTTATGGGATGAGTCCGTTCAAAACAATAAACATAGCGGAGTAAATACTGAAATGATCAGAGAGAGCTAAAAAGGCTTTTAAGGTACAGACAATATATTTTTTTTTTGCTTGCATAGTTTAATCAAGTAGACTATTCCTGCAAAGCTTTTACCTGTTTCAAAGACTATGGTCAGATTCAGAAACAGGCCAGCTGTGAGTGGTAAGGCTGCTACAAAAATGTCCCTTTAATGCAATTGTAGAAACCAGAGATTCAGAGACACATTATCCACAATAAGTGAAGACCTCTTTATTTGTTGATGTACATGTCTCCGAATTACTTGGGGATTACCACAATTGCTAACAAGCACTTGGCCACCGTAATCACTGCCAGTGGCCTATGCATTGGTACAAGCACCCCCCCAATTCACTCCTCCATGCAAATATACATCAGGCACATACAAAGACAAATAGACACATTGGCATACCTCGCAACTGTCCCAGTGGAATCGAAAGACTGAATGTGAAAGCTGTGCAATTGTCATGGTGAGAAGTACTGAAAGAAATCTACTTAATGTTCTAACAAAATAACACACAAACACACACATATATATAGATATATATATATATATATATATATATATGTGTGTGTCTTTGTAAGTGTACTAAATTTAATTGAAATACCCAAATATTGAGGACTTTAATAACACCACAAAACACTGAGAAAAACATTGCCACATCTCTATGCATGTGAAGATGAATAATCTCAGAGCATGCAAATAAAAACACTAAATAAAAAATGTAAAACATATTTTTGCAGGGGGCAAGTCCCTCTGCAGCCTCCATGGAGAATCCGGTTTACCCAGACACCTGCTAATTTTATATTCGAACTTCAAGATCACCT
>NC_056747.1:121407866-121426118 GCF_019279795.1 Protopterus annectens | reverse complement strand
TGAGTTTGACATGGCTCCCGCAATATTGATTTTATGGATTCTCTAGTTCAACCAGTGTGCAACCCATCATGTGACATATGTAGTAACATGTAAGCTGATGAGCTTGTCTGTGATGCCTGAGTGGAGTACTGTGTTGAAGGCCTTAGGTAAGTCCAGGTAGGCTGTATGGACTGCTTTGCCCTCATCAATGGCTGTAGTGACTGTTTTGAAAAGATCAACCAGGTTCAAAAGGCAGGATCAGCCCATCACAAAGGCAAACTGGGTGGGATCAAGTGTCTGCAGGTACCCAATATCACTGTATATGCGTCCCATAATGAATCATGCCATAGCTTTGCAGACCAGGCTGGTTAAGCTTATGGGGCGGTAGTCCCCAGGGTCAGTAGAGGTGCCTCCTTAGTGGAGTGGGACCACTGTTGCTGTATGCCAGTGTTCAGGTACATATCCTGTAGTAAGGCCAAGGTTAAATATCAGTTTTATATGCGGTTGTATCTCCTCTTGGAGTTCACGTAGCACACATTCAGGGATACCATCAGGTCACATTGATGCTGTGTGTTCTGCTTTGCTGAGGGCGGCCCTCACCTGGACATCTGAGATGATAGGGAGGTTACATTCAGCTGTGATAAGTATTTCTAAGTGTGGGGGAGAGGGAGGGGGGATATTTGCACTGAACCTGTCTGCCAGAATGTTGCCAATATCTGTGGGTTCAGTGAATGTTAAGTAGGTGTGTAGTAACTCAGAGCATATCTGAGGCTTTTGGTCCATATGTCTAACAAAACTGAAAAAGGCCTTGTGGTTATCTATAGTGTCCGTGGCCATTTTCCTCTCAGAGTTGGCCGTGGATGTTGTTATGAGAGACCTTAGCGTATTACCAGTGCCGACCACAGATGCCTTCCCTTTATGTGAATCAGCTCTGTCCTGCAGTAGCCTCCTTCTATTGTTATACAATTTGCCTTTGGCTGGGGTCCACCAGACAGGATGCTTAACCGTTGTGCATAGGGTCTGGGTTAGAAATGTGTGGGCATGTTCCATGCATTCTTTGGGATGTCCATGGGAAGCATTCGCAAAGGGGTCAGCATTGTGGGTTGTTGCTTCCACTGGCCCAGTGGGCTGCATGGATACCATGTCAGTCCTAACAAGTGAAAATCTGTCTATTCACATATATATCAAAGTAGTCTACTGTGCTGGTGATGGTGGTGGGATATGTATATCCAGGCCAATTAACCTGTGTCCAGATCACACTAGTGGATGGAGTTCCACATACAGTACCTTGGTATGAACCCCCAGAGTGAGGTTGTGCATTGGACCTGTCTCAGTGTGCTGACCGATGGGGCTTGGTACTATGTTGTATGGAATGTGGCAGCTATTGTTGCACAGGTGTTGGCTGAGCACTGATATCTGGCCATGTACATGTGTATCCACCAAGAGACACACACGTGATACATATGGGAGTAGTAGTAGTATATCACTACAGTTGAGTATCATGTATAGTATGTGTGCCATATATTGCTGACATAGTTTGCTGATATCCTGTTTGTGTTCTTTCAGGGACATGGCGCGTCAGCGAAACCCTGCCTACTCTGCTGCAGAAGATGAAGAGATACATTAGAGCCTGGTGAGGGATTATGACCTACTGTTTTCACACACCAGCCAGAATCAGCAGGAGAGGGCTGCACTGTGGCAAGACCTTGTCCGTAGGGTAAATTACATTGGCACGCATAATAGGACATATGAGCAGGTACGACATCACTGCAGTGATTTAATCAGAAATGTCCGTCAGCGTGCATCGGATATCCACAGGCAACAGGTCGCCACAGGAGGTGGGGTGGCCACACATCCCCCCTCACCAGATTGGAGGGGCTACTCCTAAGTGTTGTGGCTCCAGCCCAGGAACATCAATAGCAACACACCTGCATTATGATGGAGGCTGGATCCACACAGCAACACGACCACGACATGGAGCATGCAGGTAATATGCCACATGTACACTTGACTGTTCTGTACACTGTTTGTTTATGCATGTGTAAGGTGTGTCCTTGGTATGTAGCTGTCAACATAGTATGTAATTGTGTAGGTGTGATATTGCCAGTATCAGCAGGTGACATGTGAAAGGCAACTGGTGTACTACTGAACTGTATCATATGCAGTATCAATGGCACAGTTGTGCCCACTGACATTAATCCCTTCATTTCTGCAGGTCCCTCCGGTGTTACAGCAAGGCAGCCATTCCATGCTGGTGAGTGTGTTTTAACAATACCTATAATAGTCCTGATAGTGCTAGTAATAATAGTGTTACTCAGTAGTGCTCTATGTGTATACTGCGGGGTGTGCATGTGCGCATGTGTGCGTGTGTCCATGTGTACATGTGCATGTGTGCATGTGTGCATGTGTGCCTGTGTCCACGTGTGCATGTGTGCCTGTGTCCACGTGTGCATGTGTGCATGTGTGCATGTGTGCATGTGTGCCTGTGTCCACGTGTGCATGTGTGCCTGTGTCCACGTGTGCATGTGTGCACGTGTGCATGTGTGCATTAGTGCATCACTGGTAACATTGTGTAGACATTGTAAACTGTGTTTCCTGTCTTCCTCCCACAGGTTCTGGTGCTGCTCTGGTGTCCTGCAACAGGGAACCTGAATCTGGTGCCACAGGTACTGATAATGATGATATCTGTGTAATGGCACAGGAAGGTGTGTCAGGGTCTGTCATTGGTCAGCCAATTGACAGTACACAGCTGTCAACCCCATCATTGAGCACAGTCATCCTGCCAGTACATCCTATGTCACCATTGTGCCTAGGTGATGGACAGGATACAGTGGGCATTGACCAGGGTAATGTGGTATCTGTGGCACATGCTTCCCCACACAGCAGCCATGGGCAGCATCCTGAGATGGTACCACACAGACAGTTGCCCATGGGTTCTCGTGGGAGCATCCGTGGGTGTACTGCCTCTGGCAGATGTGCCCAAACAGGTCTGTCAACCTCAGCTATGTTTCAGGCTGTCATGCAGGCACAGTCACATATGGAAAGGTACACCAGACAGGGTCTGAGGGAGCTGAGAGCATGTCACACATCCATGACTGACAGTATGCGTGACATTGTGGATGCTATCCGTAATTTCACCAATGTCATAGACAGACGTTGTGGGGACATATTACAGCAGTTCCACAACCACATGTCCATGAGCCAGGGCAATGGTGGATGGTTGCGGCGTTGACGTGGCCGTATGCCAGCAACAGCAGCAGCTGGCAGTCGGCGCGGATGACAACAGGCCCGCAGACATCCCCATAGTGCCAGCAGCAGCCCCAGCAATGCTGGGTCTGTGCTGTCATCAGACCGCCCCAGGAGACCACGTGCACGTGGCTCTGGACAGTCCCAACAGGAACCTGTGTCCAGTCAACAAACACCAGCTTCTGATGACAGTACCCAGTCTGGCTTAGTACCGGATACGGTCCGTAGCACCCCTGCCAGGCACAGGTACCGTGTCCGTGCCCACAGACACTGATCTGTATGACCTGCCAGGTGCAGTCTGTGGCTGTACACAAACTCCAGTATATGGCAGCCATGAGGTGGAACTGTGTGCATGCATACACATATGCGAAATGTTAACACCTAGGGCTACCACATATATGCACACACTGCACCAACAGTGCCCCACCCTGTACTGCTGTCCCTCACCAACACACATACACATACATGTCAATTGGTGGTATCAGTGGCAGACTCATGCATACCTAAATCACACCCTGTGCATATGATGAAACTGTGCCACCTCCTGCAATGTCCAACATCAGTGCAGGAACAGGTAAACATGTTGCTGATGCACAGGGTGGCTGCATAGATGTGTATTACTAGTATCATGTTGGTAACAGTACAGCGTGCTGATATGATTGTGTGTATATCCCAGCATGCCTGATGCAGTAACTGTATGACTGTCCTGAATTGTTATCTACACCCATAGTAAGTACCATAGTGTAACAGCTGCACATTATTGCATACCGGTGGTAAGGATGTCAATAGATAGCCACATACATAGGTAGCACAGGGGAGAAGCTAATGCAAGTAGTGATACGCAATGATGGACATGTACACTAATGCCGGCATGATGCCCACAAAGACTATGCAATGTGGATGTTTGTGCATGTTGATATGTGTGCAGTACCAATTTAATTCAAATTACAATTAAATATGACATAATATCAGTTCTACCATGGACATCTGAGCTGTGCATTCCTGGGTACATGTTGATAGTGCCTGCATATTTGCACTGTTACCTACTGGAAGTGTTACCCCTTCTTTGTTGTACAATGAACTACTTCCAGCCCTGATTACTGTAGCTTTGTTTGCATGCATGTTTGCTTGAGGTTCCCTGGAACACTGATTCCACCTGCAATGCAGATATACAGGGCTTCTGTGGATTCCTAGTGACATCTGCATAGCGTACTATATGTATGTCAATTCTCCACCTGACAGAACGTCTCTGTCTGTCCTGTTCGCATGTACGTTGCCTGTGACACATTGCATATGACTTACCTGGCATTTACCCACGTGTGCAGTCATATATGCCAGTGCTATGAAATCAGTAGCCGTACACCCACACATACTCGCCTTCAGTATGTTGTTCCCCATTGGCCCTGTTTGGCTGTACTGATAGTGTGGTGACATCACCTGTGTTTACTGGGGGAATATGCAGCATCTGGTGTATTGTAGTAGTTGTCAAAAGGGACTGTTCTCTCACATTTGCAATTACACACACCCTACTACCCCCCCACACGCACACACTTTCCATTTGTAGGATTCATACCCCTACCTAACTATGTCATGACACGTGAGAGAGACGCATTAGCGAAGCGCACTATTTGGATTACTAGGAGGTTCTTCTTCTCCGGCTGTACTTATAGGGTGCTGACATCATCAGTGTTTGGAAAGGGTAATGTGCATCATGTAGTGTGTTTTCCTGATTGCCAAAAGGCACATGTTTTTCACACAGAATTGCACACACACAAACTCTCCCATCCAAACACACACACTTGCAGGATTCAAACCCCTACGTAACTATGTTTTGACACTTGAGAGAGACGCATTAGCAGAGTGCACTATTCGGATTACAGGGAGGTTTCTTTTCTCCATCTGTACTTATAGGGTGCTGACATCATCAGTGTTTGGAAAGGGTAATGTGCATCATGTAGTGTGTTCTCCTGATTGCAAAAAGGCACGTTTTTTACACAGAATTGCACACACACAAACTCCCCCATCCAAACACACACACTTGCCATTTGCAGGATTCAAACCCCTACTTATCTATGCTATGATACTCAAGACAGATGCATTAGCAGAGCGCGCTATTTGCATTACTGGGAAGTTTACCTTCTCCTGCTGTACTTATAGGGTGCTGACATCATCAGTGTTTAGACAGGGGAATGTGCATCCTGTAGAGTGTTTTCCCAGTTGCCAAAAGGGACATTCCCCTCACACAGACTTGCACACACACTAACCCCCCTCCACACACACTAGGCATTTGCAGGATTCAAACCCCTACCTAACTATGTTAGGATACTCAAGATGGACACATTAGCAGAGCGCGCTATTCGCATTACTGGGAGGTTTTCTTCTCCTGCTGTACTTATAGGGTGCTGACATCATCAGTGTTTAAAAAGGGGAATGTGCATCCTGTAGAGTGTTTTCCCAGTTGCCAAAATGGACATTTCCCTCACACAGACTTGCACACACAACAACCCCGCTCATCCACACACACGCTGAGCATTTGCATGGTTTGAACTCCTACCTAACCATGTTATGACACTTGAAGGAGACGCATTAGCAGAGCGCGCTATACAAATTACTGGGCATTGGTTCTGCACCTGCAGTATTTATAGGGTGCTGACATCTTTATTTCTACAGAGGTATGTACATCTAGTACTACCTGTCAGGTGGGGGATAGCATATATATGCATTTGCAGCCACCTACTTCAGGGCCAGATATGCACATCGCACTGGCAGGTTATGTTCTATACCATGCTCCGTGACCACAGGACCTGTAACACACAACACAACCAGTCCAGAACACCCCTCCCACATCCAGGACACACACTTTGCTTCCCTGGGAACAGTGCCGGGATATGTAGGTGTTCACATACACCATTACAGTTGTTAACATCAGGTACAGGCATATTGTGTGTGGGAATTACTCAGGCCTCTATAACAATACCCTACAACCACTACAATTTGTGGGCCCATGTGCTATGGCAGAACCACTCACCACAGCCACATGGGGGAATACATATTCCACCTGTCCATCTGCAACATGGGTACTCCCTGTTCCACACCAGAGGTAGACCACCATTGTTGATATCTGACCATACCCACCTTTCCCTGGACATCCATATCCCATCCACACCCCCAGGCAAGGTTGTCACTGAAAACAAACTGTATTTAGCACAAGCAGACTCTACACTTGTGAAGACTGGGGTGGAAGACTTCAAAGGACCCATGCTGGGGGACTATACTGGCCACTCTGCATAATCCTTGACAACTGCATTCTATGAGCATGTGTACAGTTTGCATTGATCATGCTATCCCACGTATACCCATGACTGCTCCACAACAGGACACCTGTCAGGTGTACACCAGCCATATATGAGCTGTCCAACAGACAGATTGAGCTAATACATTGCAGAGCTGTCGCCCACAGAGGGAGGACATATCTGAACAATACCAGCACGACACTTCAATCCCACATAATCATCACAACACAGTATTGACAGTGAAATTGTCCAGACATTGCAGATAGAGCTCCCCTCAGTCTGTTATTGATGCCCACTTACTGTTAGAGGTCCTCAGCAACCCTCTTCCAGCACACACCAACAACATGGATGTGGCTTAGCACATTCAGACCCTGGGATCTCCACTGTGTCCTTGCTTGACAGAGGCACAGCACACTAGCCTCACACGATGCCTTATGTGACCTACTTTACAGTGGCACAGTAGCCTACTGTACTGGGGATGCAGATGCCAAGCACACTCTGGCTAAGCTGTCATTCCCTAGGGCAAGCAGCCTATTATTGACCTCTACACCCATATGTTTAATTGTCAGATGCACAATATTTGTTGCTGATAGACTGTTTGCAGGTCTTATTGCCATAGCATTCCCTGTTTCTATGAACAACTTGTGTATCTGTGGAAGATGTTTGAATATGTGGGGGATCCACTATATCACTTATGTCTCTGTAGTTATTTACTGTGTGCACTGGGCAGATTGCTGTGATGTGGTTGGTTCCTGGAATGACACGTACAAATACCAGATATGTGTGGCCAACTGCTAAACGGAGATATGGCCTAAGTGTGTGAGCATGCCCAGTTCAGCCTTTTCATGGCATGTTGTCTGACATATGCTTCATTTATCAAAGTGTGCGAGCATGCCCAGTGTGAGCTTTCCATATGTTGAACTGCAGTCCACCACATATTTGTGTGAGTGTGAACTTCAACAATATCTCACGTATGTGGTTGTGTGTTGGGTGTCATGTTGTGTACTTACTGGCCAACTGCTTTGTGTCTGAACACAACAGGGATTATACTGTGCCTGCAGGGATTGCATGGGATACTTTGCATACAGTTGTCAACATCCTTTCATACTGACCTAACACTGTAGTACCGTATAGTGTACTGGCTCAGTACTTTCACTGCGGTGGACAGTATCCTGGGCTTTAGTCCTACCACTGCTTTAAATCTTCATAGTGATCACAACAGACTGTGTAGGGGCCAGTTGTGCACATATGACCATGTTGCATTATGTTCAGATATGGACTACCTAAACCAGGCTTGTCCAACATTGGTAGTGTAATCCACAAAATAGGTGGACATTGGCAAACACTAGCGATGTGCCCTAGGCCATTTCTAATGCTAGTCAGAGAGTGTGTTTGTCCTTCGACACACATTGTAACTGGAGTTTGCCATGACATATGTCATGGTTTGTATACTGTGCCTCTGTCTACCTGTGACATAACAGTGATACCCAGGGTAAACCTACCATCTCCCATCCACTCATCAAGATTCCTCTTGAGGAGTGTCGATGGGTGACTCTCTGGCTAACCTGTACTGGGAGTTTACTCAAGAGTGGGGGTGGAGTAGAGGTGGCTTCTGTGTTATGGATCATTCAGTACAGCTTGTCCTATGTATGTCAGTGCTGGGGTTCAGGTCTCTCATGTGCATACCTCACTGCCATTCAGATTGTACAAGGTGCAGCATGTTCATTGATTCCAGCTTGGACATGGCTTTATACATCAGACACAGCTTGCCTCTGGGTGGGCAGTATGGCAGTGTGTGGAGCTGCAGTTTGTTTAATCAGGCAACACATGGCATCTGTTCAAGCTCTTTGCTACTCCTGGTGAGGTACTGTTGTGGACTTTACAGTTGATGGAGGTGTCTGCTGAGGTACATCCCACAGGGGCTATTGTAGTCAATTGTAATGCTGATGAAGGATGACTGCAGAGCCACAGTGACCTCCCCTTATCTAGATCTGACAACCTTCATGATTAGGTGGGTATATGGTATGTTTCTGTGAACACTACAGCCTCATGTTTGTCCAATGCAGGATATCTATCACCTTGTATCCCCAGGTCTCTCATTACATGTTAGGTACGTAATGGGTTATCACCTGTGTGGTAATGGGTGGGCACTTACTGTATATCCACGGTGGTTGACTATACACATTTCTGCAATTAGCTTGCTGACATGGCTATGACACCAGTTGTCTGTTTCTATGTGGCCCTTTTGTGGGATGCTTGTGTCAGCTGGGGGTCAGATATGGTGGGCAGTCTGTACTCCTCTGCATACATGTTCAGTCACAGTCCTTCCATGTTGGCCTGTACCTATGGGACATATATACAGAATGAGGGAGGTCCCAGGACCAAGCCTTGTGGGATGCCACTTATATCTGGTTTGTAGTCTGACATGGATGCAGCATGTCTGACCATGTCAGTTCTGTCCTTGGTCTGGTTTGCAGCCCCTCTACTGACATAGGGGTTTATATTTAAGCTGGTGAACATATCCATACTGAACACGTAGGGTATTGTATGGAAGCATTTGCAAGGTCCAGCTACGCTGTGTTGACCACATTGCCCTCATCAATGACTTTAATGACTGTTTAAAATGGGTCAAACATGTTTAGGGGCAGGATCTGCACTTACAACAGCCACACTGGGTAGGGTCCGGTATCAGTAGGTCCCCGATAGCTTCATGTCTGCGGTACATGCTGATCCTTTCCATAGCTGTGCAGACCACGCTTGTCAGGATCCTGGGGTGGTAGTTTGCAGTATCCATTCAGGCAACACCTTTGTTGAGAAGGACCACTGTTGTTGTACACTGCTCTTTGGGTACATATCCTGTGGTAAGGCTGACATTGAGCAGTAGTGTGATTTGGCATTCCATTCTTCTTGGAGTCCATGTTGGACTCAGCCCAGGACACCATCTCCTACCTTTGCTGCTGTGTATTTTGCTTTGTAGATGCTGGCTGTTACCTCAGCATCTGCAATGTCAGGGGGCCAGCAGTCTGCTGGGATAGATATTTTGCATTCTGGGGGGGGGGGGGGTTGCACTGCACCTGTCAGGTTGTATGTTGGCAATATGTGGTGTGTTTGGAATGTTGTTTGTAATATTTGTGTGATTCGGAGTATATCTGTGAATTCCCAACATGGTTCCTACCATCAGTTGAGTAAGCCTTGTGATTATCCTTAGTGTCCTGTACAATTTGTATCTTCATAAGTCCATAGGTTCATACTAGGCTATCCACCCTAGGGCATTTGTAAGCCTAGCCAGAGTGTGTGTATCTATCGCCGCCCCTTGCTATGTGAATAGTATGGCCATTTATGATTTACTTTACTGTGCCTCTGTCTGGACGTGACACAGTGAAGACCCCCAGTGTACATCTACCATCATCCATCCACTTGGCAATATTCCTGTTGAGGGGTGTCAGTGAGGGGCTCTGCCTAACATGGAGTGGGATCCTGTTCCAGGGTGTGGGGAGCCTCTGGGTTATGTATCTGTCCCTCCAGCACATCCTATTTCATTATGTGTTGAGGTTGACATCTGTCACTCTCACAGCTCCAATGGCTTTGATTTTCCTGGGGTGGAGCATGTCCATTACTCCTGTGTTGGACTTGGCCTTGTACAACAGACATAAAATGCCTCTCTGTAGGCAGTATGTGACTGCATTCAGCTGGGGTGTCTACAGCCAGGCAGCATATGACATATATTTGAGACCCTTTATCCTCTTGGTGAGGTACCTTTGAGGTCTTTCTAACCGCTGCAGGTGTCAGGTAAGGTACATCCCATATGAGTCATTGTACTAGATTATGGGTCTGATAAGAGAACAGTACAGGGGCACAATGACATCTGTTGATGTAGATGTGAATCCTTTCATGATACGGTGTCCAATATAGACAGTCTTCCTAGCCACATTGGCAATGTGAGTGTCACATAACAGTTTACTGTCCACTTGTGTCCCGAGGCCCCTGATTACTCCTTGCATACATAATGGTTTACCACCTATGTGGTCATTTGTGAGTACCTTGTTTGGTATTTGGTGGGACATTCATATTGTCCAGTGTCTTCAGGACATCTGGGTGGGGTTCCTGTATATGTGAGTGTGGTCTGTAGCATGCTACAGACTGTACAGCAGTTTTGACTACAGTTAGGTGCACATGGGTGGTCTCCGCTGCTTCGTGCATTGTCAGTTAACTGGATGTATGGATGTCTGTGCTGCATATGGATACTCCCCCTCCTTTGATGTTCTGGTCCAGGTTTTGGAGCCATAACGCATGATATGAGGTATAACCTGGTAGTGCTGGTGTGCTGTCAGTAGGCTTGCAGCAGGTTTCTGTCACTGCACAGACATCGATGTTCTCCATACTGGGAAGGGCCTCAGGAGCATGCATATTGCGGTTTACACATCTGGCATTGGTCAGCATTACCCTTATGTTTCTTACCACTTATGTTTTCTAGGGTGGTGGGTTAGTGTTTTCAGCCTTGCCTACGTACGGCTCTATGGAGGTGGCAAAAGCCTTATCCAATATCCAGATGCCCAGGGGTAACAGGTACAAGCCATCCCTGGAACAGCAGCATGGCTTGTCATGCATGACATCTCAAGCAGACAGACATTAGATCCTCTTGGACTGACAGCTGTAATTGTGCCACCTGTTAAAGCTGATCATACTGTGTTTGTACTGTGGCATCATCCTTGGTGAGGGTAGGATGCTGCAAATGGCCATTGTCATACCGGCCTGGAGTACATACTCAGAGAGCTCATCCATGTCTCTTTTGATATAGTCCAGGGAGGTACATCTCAGGTCATTCACACCAGCATGGACAATGACTGCATCATATTTCTACTTGCTTTGGGGTGACCTGCATACTTGTGTTATGTGGTGTATTGTAGCAGCCTACAGGCAGCTTACTGTACCCTTTCCCTTGTTCAGTCTGGTGAGTGGGACAGCAGTGTGTCTGCCTATAGAGACACCTATTACAACTGTATCAGGCATGTTGTTTCTCCTTCTGGCCTGTGACTATTTGGCACACCAGCTTTGTGTACTATGTGTTGCATGTGCTATGTTTGGAGGTTGTGGTTGCTTGGGTGTCTGCTTTGGAGGCCTCTGTTGGTGTGGTGTATTTGTAATTAGGGCCTCTGGGAATGTTTTTCTGTGTTTATGTGTTTGGTTTACAGTTGTGATAGGTCTATGTGGGACTGGGTTTGTGGTGTGTGTGGTTACCTTCTCCTCCTGACTAGTTTTGACAGTACTGAGTTGGGGGAGCCTCTGGTTTGGATAAATGGTTGCATCTCTCACATATATTTGTATTTATTGGGGGGAGTTGAGGGTTGTCTGTGTACTTGGGGCAGGTGTAACATTGCCTCAGGTTTCACAGATTCTACTTGTTGTAGCTGGCCTTAGTGGATTGTATGTGTGGACATATTTTATTGCCATACTACTGATCAGTGATTACTTCCCTTTTTATGTTTGCTCTATCATGTAGTAGCTTCCTCATTCTCTTGCATGGTTTGGTAATGACTGGAGTCCAGCATGCCAGATGCCTGCGTGTATGGCATTGTGTCTTGTTGTTATTTGTGATTGCATAATCCACACATTCCTGGCTGTGTTCATGGAATGCCTGTATAACAGGTTCTGCAGTGTGTCCCATATTTTGCACCTGCACAGGGCCTTTAATTGATTCCACATCAGTTCAGAGGGGTGCAACTTATGCTTTACACATGTTTTTCACTGTGGTTTTCTGGCCAGGGACTGTGGTCAGGATGTGTATATCCGGTGTGATTACTCTATGGTCTGGTATTACCAGTGAGGGATACACTTCTCATCTTGCCATCCAGTACCCATGTTGCTGATTATCACATCCAGTATGCTTACCCCTCTTGTGGGAGTGGTACGTTGTTCCTGGGCATTTTGGTTTATGGATTCCAGGAACCTTTCTCCTACAGTGTTGGTGCTAGTATAATGCTCCCAGTGTATGTCTGGGTATTTTCAGTCAACCAATATAATGTGGTTTGGGGGGCTTGATATATTCATGTATTCCAACATAGGCCAGGTGCAGTTCCTGGTGTTAGGATGGTAGTCTGTAGCAGGCTATATACTGGGAGGCGGTTTTAGCCACTGGTACTTGACCATGGCTAGTCCATGCTGCTTCTTGTTGTGGTACCAACATGGGGGTGTGGTTATCCTTGACAATTATTGCTAGTCACCCTCCTTTTGTAGCTTGTTCCATGTTTTGAGGCTGTACAGCACAGTATGAGGTGTAACCTGGTAGTGTTAGGGTGCTGATGTGAGCCTTGACCCAGTTTTCTTTTACAGGACAGATATCAACATTCTCCATACTGTGTGCGTTTACACTGCACGCATCTTGCTGTTTAGACTTCTGGCATTGGGTAGCGTTACATCTAGGTTCTTATCCCTTGTGGTACCTATGAAGGTGGGTTTGTGTTTTGAGACTTACCAATTCAGGGCACGCTGTGGGTACTCACAGCCTTTGCCAGTATCCATGAGGCCTGGACTGATAGGTGCACACCACCCCTAGCAGGTGGTGCATTATGTCATGCTCAGCATGTCATCCCAGGCTGGAACACATTGGCTCCCCTTTGACTAACTGCATTACTTCAGCCAATTATTGCAATTGATCATCCCATCGTCATATTGTGGCTTCATGCTTGGTGAGGGTGGATGTTAGTCAGGGTCCTCCAGTGTGCATATAGTACATGGTGTTACATTACTTTACACATGGCATTCATGCCTCAGGTGGTGCTGCAGGGCTGCCTCTGTCGGATGCACATATTACACTCCCTGTACATGTTTGAGAGCAGGTCATGTCATTTTAGGCATCTCTGTTATTATTTGAGTGAGTCAGAGAGGGGTATCATTCCCAGGGTTCCTACTGAGCCAGTGTATGTGCTATGCGTTGCCTCTTTGCCAAGGCCAGGGCATACTGGGCATGCCTCCTTCTGCCTACTGGGGCAGGCTGAGGTTGTTCCTCCTCCAAGTCACGCTCTGCCTGTGATGGCCTTAGCAATGGTGGGGGGCTGTTTGGCCGGCCCTAGGCTGGTCCTGCTGCAGCTGTTTTTGCAAGATCATATTATGTAGCATAGCACATACCATGACAATTTGGGTACATGTAGTTGGTGAGTACTACAAGGCTCCACCAGATGTGTCCAGACACCAGAACCGTGACTTGAGCAGCCCAAACACACGCTCTATTACATTACGTGTTTGTGCGTGTGCCTCATTATGGCATTCCTGTTCAGGTGTGTGCGCGTTTCTGATGGGTGTCATCAGCCACGGCTCCAGTGCATAACCTGCATCCCCCACTAGGTGTCCGTGTGGGATGTCCCCATTGGCAAATGTCTGGTACAGCTGCGTCAAATGCCAGATGCGGGAATCATGGTAACTCCCAGGGCAGCCAGCACACACATTCATTATTATGCCCTGGGCATCACACACGACCTGAGTGTTGATGGAGGGGAAGCCCTTGTGGTTAATGTAGGCCCTATCCCGCTCACCGGCTGGTGCTTTGATGCGTATGTGCGTGCAGTCTATTGCACCCACTACCTCAGGGTATTCCGCTATTTGCTGGAAGAGACGCATATTGCTGGCCAATACCTCACGGGCATTGGGGAAATATACATGATCACCGACATGTGCTGACATGGCATCCATGAACTGGTGCAGTACCCTGGAGGCTGATGCCTGTGATATCCCCATCATATCACCAGTTGGTCTCTGGAAGGTACCTGTTGCTGGTATTCTTAGGCCAACACATACCTTGGTTTCCACTGGGATGGGTTCTCCTCTGTTGGTTCTCTATGTGAGGCGTGACCTGCACAACTCGACAATTTGCTGCAGGAGGTCTCTGTCCACTCTATAGCGCTCTACTATCTCCAGCTCATGTAACCCATGGTAGGTGACCCTGGGCCTGTACACTCTTCTCTGTCTCCTCACCGTGGGTTGTCTGGCACCATCTGCATTGTCACCACCCTCAGCAAGTCGCCTATGTCTCATTATGACAGCTATGGCAGCCCCTAGCATTTCTGCTCTGAGTTCAGCTTTTTCAGTTTTCACTTCTAATAGCTTACTCCTGTCTTGCAGTGTCTCTTGAGAGATACATCCTGCACTGCTGTTTGCAGAGTTTTAAGTGCTTGGCTGAGCTACTATTCTGCCTGTGTAATTGCCTGCTTCTAATTGTTTTCATCTGCTAGCTCCAGCAGTATTCCCTGCTAGCTTCCTACTAATTCTGTTGCTTCCTTTTTCCTTTATGTTTCCTCGGGGGGGAGCAACGTGCATACCAGCAGAAACACGCTCACAGTGGCTTACACGAGCACACACATGCTTACACGGTTCGGTATCTGCTTATTCGGGTTAAAACGTGCGCACACCAGCGCAAACAGTGTTACAAGTCTGCCAACAGGCTCCCACATGCTCAGTCTGCCTTACACGTGCGCACACCAGCGCAAACAGTCTTAGAAGTCTGCCAACACGCTTCCATATGCTCAGTCTGCCTTACACGTATGCACACTGCCCTACTCGCGCTTCACGTGCACTTCATGCACACCCAGCAAGAAACTTTGGTGTAGGCAACAGTGTACACCTTCCATTTCTTGACTTTCCCATGCTTATCTTGTGGTACTCCTCTTTCCATGATATGTGTCTGACATCTGTCACGTAACACTGTCCTCCAATGAACTGCATTTCCTTCTGCCATTCCCCCCTGTGATGTCACCTATCTCCTACTCTATTCCTCCCCCTTATGTAACTCAGACACTACTCAGAATGTGCTCATTTGCTATGTGACAGTGGGATTCAGTATCCTAACCCTCATTTACATCAGATTGCTTACTAATGCTTAGTTACATGTCTTAGGCTCAGCTTCCCCCCTTAGCAACAACTAAACGGTGGCCATGTTGTTTTTGGTCTGCTGGTCCCTGCATTGTCATTCCATGTATTGCATAAAACCCACATTTGTGGGTTTATAACCTTCATTTTTATGTTTTATACAGCACAGCCCATTTGCGCGGGGCTGTGCTGCGTTTAAACATCGGCGATCGCCGAAAACAAAAATATATATTTTTTAAATATTTGCATCAGGGTACCTTGCCAATGGCCACATATTTGGCCATTGGCATGCTTCCTGACACATATGCACCCTTTATTTGGAGCTGACATGGCTCCACTGTGATTTTTTCAGAAACGTACTCAGTTGTCAACTGAGTACATTTCTGCAGCTAAAACAGCTCTTACACGGGCTGCTTTGTGTTTCGTGGATTGCTACTCTACCTCATTTGCATGCCTTTTGGCTGCAAGTGAGGTATTTAGCATATCCACGCCCAGTCCGTGTAAGAGACGTTTTAGCTGGTATCTTACCCTGAGTTTTGGGCTGTTCCTGGATCGCGAGGCTTGCATGGAGTCTTATACGTCTCTTACACTCCGTGCAAGCCTTCGTGAATCCTGCCCATTGACTTCATTTCAGTTTCAGAAATGTTGCCAAAAATCAAAATGTTACATTGGTTAATCACTTTTATTCTTGCAGATTAAATTTAAAACAAATATTTAATTATATTATTTTAAAGCAGATATTTATTTTAGTCAAGGTAGATATCCTGTCAAAAGCTGTAAATGTATGAAGTAGTTGTACCTTCACTAATGAATTAGTACTTTAGAAGGATTATAGGAAATAACTACTTCTTTGCCCAGTATTGGTACAGAATTAATTAATAAAAGACATAGCCCAGAACAAACATACAAAAGACATCTTGAAGCCTCTGTGAAGTCTATTTACATTAAGTGACTTTTCCACTTCATTGTGTGAGATATTTAGAATGTTTGTCAGTGTTTCTATGGAAAAGGAAGAAGTCTGTTTGTGCCAGTCCTCGGGAACCCTAATGACCATGCATTCTTTTCCATCTTACTGTAACTTCACAATCACTTTCCTTATTTTTACCAGCACATCTCTGAATATTATTTGCCCTGTTTTTATAATTTGTCAGGAGCGACTGGATTACATCTTAATAAGTTATCATTTTTGCATGGCTGAGAAGTTATTTTCTAAATGTTACTCGTTAAGATTAATCTGTTCTTCTTGTTACAAGACTGTACAATGGTAACATTTTTGTAAGAAATTTTAATTCTAACAAAATTTCATAACACTGGAGAAAACAACTTTATTTAGTTTCTTTGTCCTAGATTTGATATAGTTTCTTAAAAAGTTGTATTTTTAACAAAATAGTTTGTCTGCATGGAAAATATTTTCACTCTGTATTAGAATTAATTACGCCACACAATGATTGCTTTTACAGCAATGGGATTGATGGACAGAAGGTAAGACTGGTAAAGTGTCCAAGTGTTTGCTGAAGTTGATATAATGCGATAAAGCAATGCCTGAATATGTGCATTTATGTCAGGTTTCTGGTAAGATACAAGAGTTAAAGTAATATTTTCATTGATTCAGCCTAACAGCTGTTTTATTTTCCTTGCTGCTTATATTCTCCAGACTTTTCTTCTTGAGTGTGCAGGGCTTTGCAAGTGATTTAATACAGCTCTTTAGGGATCTAGTTAGTTTAGTAACATCTGTGTGAATGTCTTCCTCTTTTAAACATGTCACTGTACAGACAAGATTAACAGCCATCGTGTATACTGTGAACCACAGTTAGTGCAAATGGTGACGTCAATCACTGAGATGAGAATTGAGAAACTGAGAAAAAAATTGCAAGTCTGTTATCAGATGCTTATTGCCCCACCCCAAAAAAAATGAATGGATTGGGTGACTTTCATTTCCATGGTAGTGCAAATAAATGCTGAACTAAGATGGCAATAGGGAGGATGTATGCCACACTCACATATACGCACACAATAGGCATGTGCGTATGTGCATTCATACCTCTCAACTGTCCCTGATTTTCAGGGATGTCCCTGATTTTGATTCAGATTTTAGCTCTGCCCCTCTTAATCCCACCCAAAACTAATGACTTTTGGAGGAAAGATGGTAAATTACACTTAATTAATAATGACAATAATTAAGAGTTATAGACTTCTTTTACTTCAGAAAATGTGTATTAATTCATATGCTCTGATTCTATCAATGTTTCATATTAATAGCACTAATATTTTAAAAGTGTCCCTGATTGTCCCTGATTTTTTCTTGACTTGTCCCTGATTCCGTTGAAATTTGTCCCTGATTGGTTGAGAGGTCTGGTGTGTGTCTGTGTGTGCGGATACACGCACACACACACACACACACACACACACACACACACATATATATATATATATATATATATATATATATATATATATATATATATATATATATATATATATATATATATAAGGTTCAATATCGCCATTTTGTTGAAGGTAGCTTTGACTGAAAGAAAAAACAGTATGTACAATTCATCAAAAACATTCTATACAACATATATACCATAGGCAGCATTTTTGCAAAGCATCTGACTTCAGAGGTGCAGGGAGCCTAGCCCCCACACCCTACTTAATAATATAATCTAACTCCAGTGGAGAAAACAAAAAACACCACAAAGCGAATCAGTGCTGGTGCACAAACATAAACATCTGCAAATCGGACAGAGGGAATTGCCAAGTCACAAGGCATCATCTAAATTATGTCTCCAAACAACTCCCATGACCAGAAACAGCACCAGAAATATAATCTATACACTTCTTTAGTTGTTGACAAAATAGCTTTTCAATCAAATGA
>NC_056747.1:121262866-121402866 GCF_019279795.1 Protopterus annectens | reverse complement strand
TGGCACAGCTAAGGGAAACCTCAGACTCTGTCTTCCAGGTGAAGGGAAGGAGGAGTAACGGGTAAATGTGCTCTGAAAGACCAGGTGAAGGGAAGGAGTAATGGGTAAATGTGCTCTGAAAGAGCAGGTGAAGGGAAGGAGGAGTAACAGGTAAATGTGCTCTGAAAGACCAGGTGAAGGGAAGGAGGAGTAACGGGTAAATGTGCTCTGAAAGACCAGGTGAAGGGAAGGAGGAGTAATGGGTAAATGTGCTCTGAAAGAAGATTATATTTCTGCCCTTGTACCTGTCATTCACCAGTCCACAACAGTACATTTTGTTCGGGTCCACATTAGAGCACCGAACATTTGAAATGTTGAGTGTTCTAATATCGACCCATTTTCAGCAAATGCGAAAATATCGAAGAAACAGAAAAACAAATTCTTTCCTAGGGAAAGAATTTGGTTGTCCGTTTCTGTTGCTTCAGTATTTTCAGTGCTCTGGTGGAAAGTTACGGGTCTGGTTCAGGTAAGTGTGCAATTGTGTGGACGTGTGGGTTAGGGTGGGTTAGGTGAGTTAGGGTTAGGGCGCGGGTGAGGTGACTATGCGATAGTGACAGACCTTAGGGTTAGGGTTTGGGTTAAGGTAAGTGGATAGTTAGTGGTGTATAGTATAGTTTAGTGTAGGGTTAGGTGTAAGAGTTTAGGTGTATGTGTGTGGATTGCTGTTTGTTTGATGTGCTTGTGTTGTATGTATGTTTTTTGGAACAGCAAACTTTTTCCCTAGGAAAAAATTCTCTGTTCTGAATGTTTGATATTTTGTATTTTCAGTTGCTAGGGTTCGTTATTAGAACACTCAACATTTTGAATGTTCGGTGTTCTAATATAGACCATTTTGTTCTGGATTCAATAGCCAAGAAGTAAAAGATAGTGAGAACTACTTACACTAACACTTCATATATTTGCATTATTGAATGTTTTGCTTCACTATCAGGAGTGAAACCTTGATACAATTTGCCAGCTGGTGATGTTGAAGCCAAAATTAACTGTGTCTTCAAACTTTGCTAGAAGTGAATGAAAACATTATTTGTTGTTCTTTGTTGACAATAAATGGATGGGAGCATGAGAACAAATGGTGAAGTGTAGAACTTTTTACAGGTAACAAAGCTTGGATTCATTAGCTGGGAGCATGAGAACAATTGGTGAAGAGTAGACCTTTTTACAGGTGACAAAGTTTACATTTATTGGCTGGGAGCATGAGAACAAATAGTGAAGTGTTGAACTTTTTACAGGTAACAAAGCTTGCATTCATTAGGTGGGAGCATGAGAACAAATTGTGAAGTGTAGAACTTTTTACAGGTAACAAAGCTTGCATTCATTGGCTGTGAGCATGAGAACAAATGGTGAAGTGTAGAACTTTTTACAGGTAACAAAGCTTGGATTCATTGGTTGGGAGCATGAAAACAAATGGTGAAGTGTAGAACTTTTTACAGGTAACAAAGCTTGCATTCAATGGCTGGGGGCTTGTGAACAACTGGTGAAGTGTAGAACTTTTTACACATAAAGCTTGGATGTATTGTCTGGGAGCATGAGAACAAATGGTGAAGTGTAGAAATTTTCACAGGTAACAAAGCTTGGATTCATTAGCTGGGAGCATGAGAACAAATAGTGAAGTGTAGAACTTTTTACAGGTAACAAAGCTTGGATTCATTGGCTGTGAGCATGAGAACAAAAGGTGAAGTGTAGAACTTTCTCATAGGTAATAAAGCTTAAATTCATTGGCTGGGAGCATGAGAACAAATGGTGAAGTGTAAAACTTTTTACAAGTAACAAAGCTAGCATTCGTTGGCTGGGTGCATGAGAACAACTGGTGAAGTGTAGAACTTTTTAAAGGTAACAAATCTTCCATTCATTGGCTGGGAGCATGAGAACAAATGGTAAAGTGTAGAACTTTTTACAGGTAACAAAATTTGCATTCTTTGGCTGGGAGCATGAGAACAAATGGTGAAGTGTAGAACTTTTTACAGGTAACAAAGATTGCATTCATTGGCTATGAGCATGAGATCAAATGGTGAAGTGTAGAACTTTTTACAGGTAACAAAGCTTAGATTCCTTGGCTGGGAGCATGAGAACAAATAGTGAAGTGTAGAACATTTTATTGGCTGTGAGCATGAGAACAAATTGTGAAGTGTAGAACTTCTTACAGGTAACAAAGCTTGGATTTATTGCTTGGTAGCACGAGAACAAATGGTGAAGTGTAGAACATTTTGCAGGAAACAAAGCTTGCATTCATTGGCTGGTAGCATGAGAACAAATGGTGAAATGTTCAACTTTTTACAGGTAACAAAGCTTGCATTCATTAGCTGGGAGCATGAGAATAAATGGTGAAGTGTAGAACTTTTGACAGGTAACAAAGCTTGCATTAATTGACTGTGAGCATGAGAACAAATGGTGAAGTGTAGAACTTCTTACAGGTAACAAAGCTTGGATTAATTGCTTGGTAGCATGAGAACAAATGGTGAAGTGTAGAACATTTTGCAGGAAACAAAGCTTGCATTCATTGGCTGGTAGCATGAGAACAAATGGTGAAATGTTCAACTTTTTAAAGGTAACAAAGCTTGGATTCATTGGCTGAGTACATGAGAACAATTGGTGAAGTGTTAAACTGTTTACATGTAACAAAGCTTGGATTCATTGGCTGGGAGCATGAGAAAAAATAGTGAAGTGTAGAACTTTTTACAGGTAAGAAAGCTTGCATTCATTGGCTGGGTGCATGAGAACAACTGGTGAAGTGTAGAACTTTCTACAGGTAACACAGCTTGCATTTATTGGCTGGGAGCATGAGAACAAATGATGAAGTGTAGAACTTTTTACAGGTAACAAAGCTTGCATTCATTAGCTCGGAGCATGAGAATAAATGGTGAAGTGTAGAACTTTTTGCAGATAACAAAGCTTGCATTCATTGGCTTAGAGCATGAGAACAGATGGTGAAGTGTAGAACTTTTTACAGTGAACAAAGCTTGTATTCATTGGCTGGGAGCATGAAAACAAAAGGTGAAGTGAAGAAATGTTTACAGGTAACAAAGCTTGCATCCATTGGCTGGGTGCATGAGAACAAATGGTGAAGTGACAAACTTTTTACAGGTAACAAAGCTTTCATTAATTGGTTGGGAGCATGAGATCAAATGGTGAAGTGTAGAACTTTTTACAGGTAACAAAGCTTGCACTCATTGCCTGGGAGCATGAGAACAACTGGTGAAGTGTAGAACATTTTTACAGGTAACAACGGTTGGATTCATTCCCTGGGAGCATGAGAAGAAATGGTGAAGTGTAGAACTTCTTACAGGTAACAAAGCTTGGATTTATTGCTTGGTAGCATGAGAACAAATGGTGAAGTGTAGAACATTTTGCAGGAAACAAAGCTTGCATTCATTGGCTGGCAGCATGAGAACAAATGGTGAAATGTTCAACTTTTTACAGGTAACAAAGCTTGGATTCATTGGCTGAGTACATGAGAACAATTGGTGAAGTGTTAAACTGTTTACATGTAACAAAGCTTGGATTCATTGGCTGGGAGCATGAGAACAAATAGTGAAGTGTAGAACTTTTTAAAGGTAAGAAAGCTTGCATTCATTGGCTGGGTGCATAAGAACAACTGATGAAGTGTAGAACTTTCTACAGGTAACAAAGTTTGCATTCATTGGCTGGGAGTATGAGAACAAATGGTGAAGTGTAAAACTTTTTACAGGTAACACAGCTTGCATTTATTGGCTGGGAGCATGAGAACAAATGATGAAGTGTAGAACTTTTTACAGGTAACAAAGCTTGCATTCATTAGCTCGGAGCATGAGAACAAATGGTGAAGTGTAGAACTTTTTGCAGGTAACAAAGCTTGCATTCATTGGCTGTGAGCATGAGAACAAATGGTGAAGTGTAGAACTTTTTACAGGTAACAAAGCTTGGATTCATTGGCTGGGAGCATGAGAACAAATGGTGAAATGTAAAACTTTTTACAGGGAACAAAGCTTGCATGCATTCATTGGTTGGGAACATGAGAACAAAAGGTGAAGTGTAGAAAATGTTACAAGTAACAAAGCTTGCATTCATTAGCTGGGAGCATGAGAACAAATGGTGAAGTGTAGAACTTTTTGCAGATAACAAAGCTTGCATTCATTGGCTTAGAGCATGAGAACAAATGGTGAAGTGTAGAACTTTTTACAGTGAACAAAACTTGTATTAATTGGCTGGGAGCATGAAAACAAAAGGTGAAGTGAAGAAATGTTTACAGGTAACAAAGCTTGCATCCATTGGCTGGGTGCATGAGAACAAATGGTGAAGTGACAAACTTTTTACAGGTAACAAAGCTTTCATTAATTGGTTGGGAGCATGAGATCAAATGGTGAAGTGTAGAACTTTTTACAGGTTACAAAGCTTGCACTCATTGCCTGGGAGCATGAGAACAACTGGTGAAGTGTAGAACATTTTTACAGGTAACAACGGTTGGATTAATTCCCGGGGAGCATGAGAAGAAATGGTGAAGTGTAGAACTTTTTAGAGGTAACAATGCTTGCATTCATTGGTTGGGAGCATGAGAACAAATGGTGAAGTGTAGAACTTTTTACAGGGAACAAAGCTTGCATTCATTGACTTGGAGCATGAGAACAAATGGTGAAGTGTAGAACTTTTTGCAGGTAACAAAGCTTAGATTCATTGGCTGGGTGCATGAGAATAACTGGTTAAATTTTGTACTTTTTACAGGTAGCAAAGTTTGGATTCATTGGCTGGGTGCATGAGAACAACTGGTGAAGTGGTGAACTATTTCTAGGTAACAAAGCTTGCATTCATTGGCTGGGACCATGAGAAGAAATGGTGAAGTGTAGAACTGTTTACAGGAAATAAAGCTTGCATCCATTGGCTGGGTGCATTAGAACAAATGGTGAGGTGTAGAACTTTTTACAGGTAACAAAGCTTGCATTAATTGGCTGTGAGCATGAGATCAAATGGTGAAGTGTAGAACTTTTTACAGGTGACAAAGCTTGCATTCATTGCCTGGGAGCATGAGAACAACTGGTGAAGTGTAAAGCTTTTTACAGGTAACAAAGCTTTGATTCATTGGCTGGGAGCTTGAGAACAAATGGTGAATTCTAGAACTTTTTACAGGGAACAAAGCTTGCATTTATTGGTTTGGAGCATGAGAACAAATGGTGAAGTATTGAACTTTTTGCAAGTAACAAAGCTTGGATTCATTGGCTGGGTGC
Organism: Protopterus annectens; assembly: GCF_019279795.1. Taxonomy (NCBI): domain Eukaryota; kingdom Metazoa; phylum Chordata; order Ceratodontiformes; family Protopteridae; genus Protopterus; species Protopterus annectens. The sequence goes on along the minus strand of NC_056747.1, from coordinate 121,397,632 downwards.
ATGAGAACAACTGGTGAAGTGCTGAACTATTTCCAGGTAACAAAGCTTGCATTCATTGGCTGGGACCATGAGAACAAATGGTGAATTGTAAAACTTTTTACAGGTAACAAAGCTTGCATTCCTTAAGGCTGCCCACCCAGACAATCAAAACTTACATCTTTTCTCTCTCATCCAGGTTTGAGTCATATGTCTAATTCAATATAATATGCTTCTCAGCAAAGCTAAAGTTTGACTCCCCAGTCTGAAAACAGCTTTGCTGCAAAGTTTATATGCATGCTAAATCTAGTCTTATTTAAGTAAGACCACAAAAACTAATGACATCCTATGTGCTTCCTATACAGTCAGTAATTGTCAGGCCATATGTAAATCTACTTGCAAAAATTGCAACAGAAATTTGAAAAGCTATGTAAAAAAGTATTCTGGCTTAGAAACATTTTTTTTTTACATGAATTAATATCACAGTATAAATAATGGTAATTGTTAAGGATCATGCCATTCCAGGATACATTTCTAGTTAAACATATTGGTCATTCATTCCTAGGCAAAAAAATGTTTCCCATGTGACTCAGCTGTATTCTTTAATTTTTTTATGAGAAATTATCTCATAGTCTGTATTTTGGTAATCTGAGACAGATTTCTCTATGTATACAGACCCATGTGCATTCTTGAAGGCACAATCAAGCACAGTTAGTGTGGACGTTCCTAGGTACAAATGCAGATGTTTCCAGTATAACAAAGACTGAAATAAATTTGAAATTGTTGTTAGATGGAATGATGCCCTGTTGGCATAAATCTCATTATAATCCAATTTAAAGAGGAAATTATTATTCACTCTACTGTAATTATAACTATTTCTGACATCAAGTAGGAGAATGAGATCAGTTTGAATATTCTATTTTAGAAGATATTTTCTCATAAGCTGCAGTAGAAGCAATGAACATGTAGACCATCTTCATAAATAACCACTCAGACCTTTGGCTAGTAGAAACAACTCAGCTACATATCGCCCCAGCACCGCAACCTTCATTCAGTTGCAGGGAATATTTTGGCTCATAAGCTGTACTGATAGGTTACAGATTTCGTATGCATGATAAGCTATATAAAAAGAAAAACACTTTTCTTTTGTATCAGTTATTCTAATTCTAACAATATTGTATAACAATTTGATACGTTAAATCTCAGTCATACATGATAAAGGTCCAATAGTCACATTACTGAACCACCCAACTGAGAAAATAGATTTGTTTGTGTCTTTCGGCTTTTCCTGGTTAGGAGTCGCCACAGCGGAATTCCGGTCCGCTAATGATTGGCAGTTGATTTTTACGTACCGACTTGTGAGGCCTGAAGCACAACCTTCAATGAAGGTACGCCCATTCATGAATGTCTCCACGCAGAAGACGCTCTAGCTGAAAATCGAACCGGACAGTGTCTTACTGTGAGGCGACAACGCTACCGCAGCACCGCCACCGTAACTGAGAAAATAGCTAAATAAGGAAAATAACATAATTAATGCATTTGTTGAAAGCTTGTGACAAGAACTAAAGAAGCACAGCTCTTGAAAAACATTATACAAACTCCAGGGGTAAAACCAGAAAGATATGTGCAATCCAAATACCCTACTTGTGATTATAGGTTTATAACACCCGTTTTTTTTAATAAAACTAGAATGCAAGACAAGGCCTGTGAAATGCTAACCTGCAGATACAAGTCCTGCAGATAAAATGCCTTTTCCTTTACACCTCTATCAAGTACCTTCTTCATTAGCTGAACTCTCTTTGAAAAACTCCTTTTAACTAAGTGTCCCACAATGCCACTTGATGAGATTTGACTTTTTCATCAGTTTTGTACAGACTCAGTACAAAGTTATAACCTAGAAGTTAATCATCTGAACATTTATGAAAAATCAGTTCGTTCATTCTGTTAAAACTGAATTAGAAAAAGGCTGTTACAGCAAAACAATACATTCATTACGGAAGCTATATGCATTTCAAACAGATTTGAAATGTGAGTTATCACACTTAGTATATAGAAAGAATGTAGTTTATTTATTCACTTATTTATTTAATGACTGATTTGTTAACTGCATAATTGCTATGTAGGCTAGTCCTAGAACCCTTTTCAGCCATAACCTGGTCAATGAGCCGAAGGTGTTTTTTATATGCAGACTGTGGCTTATTGCAATCACAGCTGACATTATTGAATTTTGTATTCACTAACATGGTCATTTGACATTAGCGTATGTTGTGAAACAGAATACTACAATGTCATACAGATTCATATGATATTAATTTATACTGTATTGTAGACAATCATTGCAATTGCAAAGACACTAGTACATTCAGTGGAAGAATTGTCTAACATAATCTTATTTACTTTACTGGTGCACTATTATGGAACATCAGTAGTAATTTATTAATAACTATCTATTTAACTTTCTGCTATAATATTTGCTATATATACTGAGTCTGAGTGGGTGGTACCATTTTGGATAAGTTCAGAACTCTGCTTGGTCTAATTTTTTAGTGTCCTAATGATAAAGAAAGCCTTATACTTATTATTGGCTTCAGAAGCTGATTTTAAGTATTGATTTGCCTTACTACCTCTGATGGTAGCTGTGACTCCCATGCACTGGCCCAGTAGTCAAGGAGCCTCAATCCTCACCACTAACACCAATGAGGGATGTGCACATTGGGAGGATGACAAGTACACACAGTAAAGTATAATTTTCCTTAAGAGCACACAGAGATCACAATCAGTCTGAGTCTGGTTTCTCCCTCTCTCTCCAGATCCCCAATAAGACTCCCCACTGGCACAGGTATAGGGTTAAGATCTCAGCCAAGTGGTCAAGCCAAAAACTCCAGCACCCTTTCTGTCCAACCAGTGATTTGTGTCCCTGCTGAAGTAGCTCACACACACACACACACACACACACACACACACACACACACACACACACACACACACACACACACACACACACACACACACACACATTTTGAGATTTAATTTATATACAAACACACAAACACTCCTGGGGAAGGCTGACACAGGTTCACTAGCTATGTCCCCTTCTGCCCAGACTCTAAGACAGAAATCGCAACCACCAAACACCCTTACTTATCAGCTACTATAAGGCCCTTACAAAGGATGACCAATTCTACTGTGTAATGTTACTATTATCCAAATGGTAAGTGTGACCAACAGCAACAGCTTAAATATCTCTAAACAAATCAGCCACAATTAAAAGGGTTAAATATATTTAATAATAAATAATAAAAAAAAAAGACAATACTCAATAACTCAACACAGTAACAATAGAGTTCAGAATCACAGGAAACATTTTAAAACAACATTGCAGGACAGTCTCACATAAATACAGAAAACATCTACACTAATCTTACTATATTCCTATCTATCTCTAAGAGATATTACTGTAATACAGTATTTACTATTATCATTGCAGAAGTGCTGATGAGAGGATGTTGTCAGATCCAAAGACAAATACAAAATGCACAGACTTTATCTGGTTCATAGGTTCGTAGGTTCATAGGTTGGTACTAGGCTATCGGCCCTAGGGTCTATACAAGCCTAGCCATAACAATTCCATTGCTATTTCTTCCCACACTATTTACTTCCCTGGAACCCTGTCTAGCAGGGTGACTGACGTGATCCCCGGGGTGAATTTCCTTTCTCCCATCCAGTCGTCAAGGTTCCTTTTGATGAGGGCCAAAGAGATGCTCTGCTTGACATGTATGGGCAGTCTATTCCAGAGTCTGGGGAGTCTCTGGGTCAGGAACCTATCCCTCCAGCATGTTTTGTTTATTGTGATGACAAGGTTTAGATCCCTGGAGCGTGTTGCTCTGAGGGATTGGGATTTCTTTAAGTGTAGCATGTCCAACAGCTCTGGGTTTGACATGGCCTTGTATGTTAAGCAGAGATCGCCTCTGAGTAGACGATATGCGACAGAGTATAGCTGGAGTTTTTTAAGGTGGTCAGCATCAGGCATCTGCTTAAGGCCTGTGATTCTTTTAGTGAGGTATTTCTGCAGCCTTTCCAGCTGTTGCAGATGTCTTGTGAGGTACATAGCAAACGGGGTGTTATAATCTATAATGGGTCTAATGAGGGATGAGATAAAAAACAAGTAAAACAAAACTAACTGCTGTCCCCTGCACCCCCCCACCCCCTGCTACTTAAATATACCAACTCCGAGATCTAGGAGTTGGTAGATTTAAATAGTGGGGGGTGTGGGGGTGCAGGGGGCTTGCCCCCCATTTTACAGCAGTTACTTTTCTTTGTTTGTTTTTTTTTTTTTTTTTTTACATGTTCGAAGTTTCAGTACTTTAATATGTACTCTCATATGTCTTTTATGTGGAGTTTTTCTACCCAGATTTCTGCCAAAAAAGAACTAGTGTTCAGTCAGACTTTTCCAGTAAACAAATGTAAAATAAAAATAAAATTATAAAACCACCAGAAGAAACATACATTTTTACAGAAATCAAGGTGTAGTAAAACATGCAAAATCAAATACTGACAAAGTAGGAAGAGTTAGGTGAATATATTTGCTTTTTTTCCTTATGGCACTGAGTTTTATTGAAGGGAAAGGCACTTGCATCTGAAAACTAAGCTTGAAAGCCCTGCCTTTGTTCAGACTCCAGGTTGCACTGTTTATCTGAGGTGCGATGCTGGCAAAATGTAACTGATAAGGCACATTTAAATGTCATTGTTTTCTTAATGGCTCTGCACTTGTGATAAGTGACTTAACCAAATTACGCTGTCACGCTTAGTAGCATTTGTGATTTATTTATTTATTTATTTCACATTTGTTAATAGGGAATGTTTGACTGGGCTAAAACCCTTTTCAGTGGAGGCCTGGGAAGAAAAACTGTAATAGATTGAAACAAATGCAGAAAAGAAAGGTAGACCGAGTTATTAAAATTATGTTTTTTTCTATATGTGAAGTGTTTAATGTTGGATTACAGGGAAGGAAAATCACTTTTAAAAAAGAAAAGCTTGACTTTTTGGTGGAGTTTCCTTTAACATATGCAATGCCAAAAGGGGCTTAAAAGATAGCAGAATGGTATCACTAGACATACAGAACTAGGCCATAATGGGATGCAAAGTTTGCTAGGTACACAGAAATGGTTATTGAGTTGCATGCAGATCATAATTTTAGGAACTTTATATCCCATTCATATGTTGGAAAGATCCCATATTGGTATACTGTCTGCTCCATTTGGTATAAAACTCACTCACTCACTGATGAATACACATACAGACATAGCTACATATATGTGTGTGTGTGTGTGTGTGTGTGTGTGTGTGTGTGTGTGTGTGTGTGTGTGTGTGTGAGAGAAGATGATAAATATGTAAATTAATCCCTGTATACTCTGTATAGTATTATGTGTAGAAAGTCAGGATGTTATGTCATGTATCAGGTAATATTGCTTTTGTGCTGATTCTGTTATACGAATGCAGAGCTCAAACATCCCATAATACTACACTCATAAGCAGTCACGCTCCTCTGTCCAGAGTCCCTCTTCATTTTTTATACATTTTAAAAACAGACAGACATACATTTACACATGCCTTCTCCATGTGTTCCTGGTGCACAGGAACTAATAAATCTTTTACTTGCTCATTTTAGATACAGGAAAAAAGGTGATTCCTCAGGACTGCTTTGTAATGTTTTAGAGAGTTTCTCCTTTCCTTAGTGATGCTTAATGGGGGGGTTGATTTAAAAATGCTTGTGAGAGTATTAGTTTTTCCCCCAACAAGCAAAAAACATTATTCTGAGATGCTCCATTGCATTATATGTAAAGGGCACGTTGTTCAAGGAATTAAGACATGAAGTAGAGTTTTATGATCTTTCATAGTTAAAGCAATTCAGATGCAACTGATACAATTGTGTATGTGTCTCTGTGACTTTGACACTTATTGTTCAAATAACACTCTATTAATGTGATGTCTTCCAAAATTCATGATTATGATACTTATTATTATTATTATGATACTTATTATTATTATTATGATACTTATTATTATTATTATGATACTTATTATTATTATTTTGATACTTATTATTATTATTATGATACTTATTATTATTATTATGATACTTATTATTATTATTATGATACTTATACTTATTATTATTATTTTGATACTTATTATTATTATTATGATACTTATTATTATTATTATGATACTTATTATTATTATTTTGATACTTATTATTATTATTATGATACTTATTATTATTATTATGATACTTATTATTATTATTAAGATACTTATTATTATTATTAAGATACTTATTATTATTATTTTGATACTTATTATTATTATTATGATACTTATTATTATTATTATGATACTTATTATTATTATTTTGATACTTATTATTATTATTATGATACTTATTATTATTATTATGATACTTATTATTATTATTAAGATACTTATTATTATTATTAAGATACTTATTATTATTATTTTGATACTTATTATTATTATTATGATACTTATTATTATTATTATGATACTTATTATTATTATTTTGATACTTATTATTATTATTATGATACTTATTTTCAAGCCTGTGATGTTTGGCTTTAAAGTCCTTCTTCTCAAGACTCATGTGCCTAATATATCTTCACCCTTCAGAAACATAATCCTTTAATATCACAGGCTGAGTACTCGAGTCATGCTGTGCACCTTTTGATATCACTAGCAGTTTGTGTAAGTGCTATAGAAATTTACAGTGTACTGAGCACATTTATTGACGCGCATTTCTCCAAGCTGCGCACAAGTGCACAAATGCATACTCAAACATAATCACTTCTGGCTCTGAATCAAGCACATCATCATATTTTAGGTAGGACTGGCCTTGCATTTTGTATGTATTGTGGACAGTGTCCAGAATCTCTGGTAGACTTTTCATTAATAAATATTACCTGAGTCACAGACTGGTCTTTTCCAGAATTTATGTACTGGGTTTTGACGTTGTTCTGCAGTTTATCAGTTATACTATCATGTATACATTGGAAGATGTTATCCCATTAATAACATTTATCATGAAATAGGCCAGTTCATTGGGTGATTCTGGATGTCAAAAAATCAGTGGAGGGAAGGGATAAGTTATAGGAACAGTAACCCAGAACTTGAACTCCCATGACTTCAAATAAATTTAGACAACCCAAAAATTTGGCTAAGCATATTAACTTGATTCAGAACCGCATCTATCACGACTGAGTTACAACTCCTGCTGGTATGAATTGTAACATGTGAGATCCAAAGCCAATTATTAATTAACTAGCTGGACTTTTACAACCCAAGCTGCCACTAATTAGAAAATCGTCTGTCAGAAATGGCAACTGTGGCCAGGACTAACACAAACAAAACTGGCGAGCAAGTAGCATGTAAGCATCTAAGCATGTGCACATGTTCCACATAGCAATGCTTTGGGAAAGCTTGCAAGCCACTTAAAGGGCCTACAGCCATGTTTAAATTTCTCTTTTGACCATTACAAGAGACAGAAATGGGAACATAGGAAATCATGAATGGGGGTATAGCATACAGAGAAAATAGGAAGTATGAACTGGAATCGGAACAAAGCAGAAGAGGATAACATTTTCACCATAGACAGGTACCCAGCATGTGTTTTTTTTTTGGGGGGGGAAGAAAGATGGGTAAGGATACAACTATAAGACAAAAGGATGGTAAGACTGTGAGGTTTAGAAGCAGTGTCACACAGACTCCACCACCTCTGCCAACTGCCAGCACATTAAAATCATTCACCCTTGTGCCACTCATTTCCAGGGAGTGACCACAGGAAGCCACCAGAGAGAGAACCTGCCTGCAAACTGATACACTTGATGGAGATACTGGCCTGAACCAAGGTGGGCTTGCTGCAGGAGAAGGCTGTGACTGTGGTGTGTGGATGACCTGGCTGCACTACTGGCACAGCCATGGCAAATGTTATTGGTGGTAACCTGGGCTGCACTACTGGCACAGTTGTGGTAGATGCTGTTGGTGGTGACATGGGCCGAACTACTAGTACAGCCATGATAGATGCTGTTGGTGGTGACCTGGGCTGCACTACTGGCACAGTTGTGGTAGATGCTGTTGGTGGTGACCTGGATGCACTACAGGTACAGCCATGGCAGATGCTGTTGGTGGTAACCTAGGCTGCACTACGGGGAGAACCTTGGCAAATGCTGTTGGTGGTAACCTGGGCTGCACTACTGGCACAGCCATGGCAGATGCTGTTGATGGTGACCTGGGCTGCATTACTGGCACAGCCATGATAGATGCTGTTGGTGGTGACCTGGCTTCACTACTGGCATAGCCATGACAAATGCTGTTGTTGGTAACCTGGGCTGCACTACTGGCACAGCCATGGCAGATGCTGTTGGAGTGACCTGACCGCACTACTGGCACAGCCATGGCAGATGCTGATGGTGGTGACTTGGGCTGCACTACCGGCAGAGCTGTGATAGATGTTGTTGGTGGTGACCTGGACTGCACTACTGGCACAGCTGTGATAGATGCTGTTGGTGGTGACCTAGACAGCATTACTGGCATAGCCATGGCAGATGCTGTTGGTGGTGACCTCGACTGCACTACTGGCACAGCTGTGGCAGATGCTGTTAGTGGTGATCTGGGCTGCACTGCTTGCTACAGCCATGAGAAACGCTGTTGAAAATAAAAACATAAATGAGAGAGATAAAACAAAAAAAAGATTAAAAAAATTCATGTGCAGCGGCAAGAGAGGGAACGAAAACACAATCATTGCTATTACAGATATAACATTTGCGATATCAGAGCAGTATGCAAATATATATTAAATAAGCATGATATATGCCAGTATGACATTCCACAGTCTCCTGATTGCCTGCATTATAATCTGGTCCTATGGTAAGATGTGTAGCTATGTGTGCAGTGACACAAAAAATACAAAGTACTGCTACCCACAAGAAATGCCCATCACACACATACGCAGGCTGAATGCACACACACACACACACACACACACACACACACACACACACACACACACACACACACACACACACACACACACACACACACACACACACACACACAAACATACACACACACACATGTGAGTATATGTATATATTTATATATATATATATATATATATATATATATATATATATATATATATATATAGGTTCATAGGTGTGTACTAGGCTAATGGCCCTGGAGCCTATATAAGCCTAGCCCATGAAGATTCCCTGGCATCATAGGTTGATAGATTCATAGGTTGGTACTAAGCTATCGGCCCTAGGGCCTATACAAGACTAGCCATAACAATTCCCTGGCTATTTCTTCCCACAGTATTTACTTCCCTGGACCCTTGTCTAGCAAGGTGACTGACATGATCCCGGGGTGGATTTCCTATCTCCCATCCAATCATCAAGGTTCCTTTTGAAGAAGCCCAAAGAGGCACTCTGCTTGACATGTATGGGCAGTCTATTCCAGAGTCTGGAATAGACTGGGTCTATGGGTCAGGAACTAATCCCTCCAGCATGTTTTGTTCATTGTGATGACAAAGTTTAGATCCCTGGAGCATGTGTTTCTGAGGGATTGGGATTTCTTTAAGTTTAGCATGTCCAACAGCTCTGAGTTTGACATGGCCTTGTATGTTAAGCAGAGCTCGCCTCTGAGTAGATGATAAGTGAAAGAGTACATGTTGAGTTTATTTAGATGGTCAGCATAGGGCATCTGCTTTAGGCCTGTGATTCTTTTAGTGAGGTATTTCTGCGGCCTTTCCAGTTGTGTCTTGAGATGTACATACCAAATGGGGCATTGTATTCTATAATAGGTCTAATGAGGGATGAGTACAGTGGGACAACGACCTCCTTTTTTCTGGATGAAAAGCCCTTAGTGATGAGGTGTGCCACATAGAAGGATTTCCTGACTTTTGTGGCAATCTGGTTATCTAAGGTGAGACCACTGTCCACCTGTGTCCCTAAGTCTCTTATCACACTTTCAGTGTTTAGTGTATTGCCACTTATGTGGTAATTCATGGGTACATGTTTTTTCCCAAGGGGGATAACTATACATTTCTTGGCATTGAGTCTGAACCCATGGCTCTGCACCAAGCATCTGTTTCTGTAAGGCCCTTTTGTAGAACATCCACATCATTTGGGGATACAATAATGGCTCCCAGTTTGCAGTCATCTGTGAACTCTGTTAGCCAGAGTCCCTTAGTGTTGGCCTGTACTTCAGAGAAGGAGATGCCAAACAAGAGCGGTCCCAGGACTGAACCCTGAGGTATTCCACTTGTCACTCATCTGGAGCTGGATTTGGAGTTGGCTACTTTTACAGTGTGGGTTCTGTCAGTAAGCCAGTTGGCAACCCATCGAGTGACATAGGGATTAATGCCCAGCTTAGTAGGTTTATCTATGATTCCAGAGTTGGAGATGGTGTCGAAGGCCATGGCAAGGTCCAGATAGGCTGTGTGGACCACCTTACCCTTGTCCATGTCTCTGGAGACTGATCTGAAGAAATCAATCAAGTTCAGGAGACAAGATCGGCCCTTCATGAACCCAAACTGAGCGGGGTCCAGCGTTTGAAGGTTGCCAATGTCTTTGTTTATAATTTCCATAATAATACGTTCCATGGCCTTGCAGATCAGGCTCACCAGACTGATGGGGTGGTAGCTCCTGGGGTCCAAGGTGGATCCCCCCTTGTAGAGTGGGATAACTGTAGCTGTGTGCCACTCAGTGGGCACAAAGTCTGAGGTGAGGCTATGATTAAACATGACAGTTAGGTGAGGTGCCAGTTCATTTTGTAGTTCATGTAGTTCACAGCCTGGGATGTCGTCTGGTTCCATGGATGCTGTATTCTTAGCTAGGGAGAGTGTGGTCATTATTACTGGAATTTGGCAATCTTTTGGTATTGAGATGGACCCTTTAGGGGGTGAGAGGGGGGTGACGTTTGCACTGAATCAGTCTGCCAGGATATTGGCAATATCCTTGGGATCAGTATATTTAATGTCATTCTGTTGTAGCTCAGAGCAGATCTGAGCATTGCCATTTAGATTATTGACATAGCTATAGAATGCCTTGTGGTTGTCTTTGGAATCTTTGGCAATTTTATTTTTGTAACTAGCTTTGGAGGATTTTATGAGGGATCTCAACTACTTACTGAGGCTGGTAAGGGAGATTTTTGCATCCTGGGATTTTCCTCTTTTCTGCAACAGTTTCTTCCTTTTGTTGTAAAGTTTGTTTATGGCAAGGGACCACCAGATTGGCTTCCTTTTTTTGGAGGAGAGCATCTTGATTCTATTGGGGAGGGTACGATTCATGCAAGGGTGGATGTGCTCATACAGTGCCTTAATGTAGGATTCAGCAGTTGAACTTTAAGTTTCCGTCTGCATGGGTGCCATGAAGTTTGTAACTTCTGACTTGAGTAGCATGAAGTTGGCTTTGGAGAAGTTTTTTACAGAGGTTTCCTTACAGGGGGGTGGGGGTGGGATGTGGATGTCAAGGGTGATTAGCTTATGGTCAGACCTGACCAATGAGGGGGTGACCATAGGTGTGGACCATCGATTTCCCATGTTGGTAATGACCAGGTCTAGGATATTGGAGCCCCTGATGGGACTATGGATTAGTTGATCCAGGGCATTGGAATTTATGAATTCCAAGAACTGTTGGGCAAAGGTGTTGTTACATGAGTAGTTTTCCCAGTTAATGGCAGGGTAGTTGAAATCACCCAGTATTAGGGTGTTTGATTGTATGTTAATATTTTCCAGTATGTTTAGAAAGGTGCAGTGAGAATCTTGGGGCATGGTGGGGGATCTGTAGGAAGCTACAATTTGGATTGCAGTGTTACCTAGTGTAAGTTGCACCTGGAGAATTCCAGCCGCATTGTGTTGAGCAACTAGCCTGGTGTTGTGAATATCCTTGGTGAATATGGACACTCCTCCACCTTTAGTGGTTCGGTCCTGGTTTGGTGGCCGAAAAGTGTGGTAAGAGTTGTAGCCTGGTATTGCAGGGGTGCTCTCTGGAGCCTTGAACCAGGTCTCAGTTACTGCACAGATATTGATGTTCTCCATTTTTAGGAGTGCCTCGAGAGAGTGCATTTTGAGGTTTAGACTTCTAGCATTGAGTAGCATTACCTTCAAATTTTGAATGCTTGTACCTGTTACGGTGGTGGTTTTGTCCTTTCAAGCAAGGCCACTGAAGTAATTCCTGGGGCAAACTTTCTATTGCCCATCCACTCGTCAAGATTTCTTTTAAAGAGGACCAGTGAAGTGCTCTGCTTGACGTGAATGGGAAGTTTGTTCCAGAGTATGGGAAGTCTCTGGGTTAAGAAACTGTCCCTCCAGCATGTTCTGTTTATTGTGGTAATGAGGTTTAGGTCCCTGGAGCATGTGGCATGGAGGGATTGTGATTTCTTTAGGTGTAGCATATCTAGTAGCTCTGGGTCAGACATGGCTTTGTAGGTCAAGCAGAGATTGCCTCTAAGTAGGCGATATGAGACAGAGTATAGCTGGGGGGTTTTGAGTCTGTCCATATAGAGCATGTGTCTAAGGCCTAAGATCCTCTTAGTGAGGTATTTATGTGGCCTTTCCAGTTGTTGTAGGTGTCTAGTGAGGTACATACCAAATAGGGAGGTGTATTCTATAATAGGTCTAATGAGGGACGAGTAGAGAGGGATTATGACCTCTTTCTTCCTGGATGAGAAACCTTTTGTAATGAGATTTGCCACATAGAAGGACTTTCTGACTACAGTGATAATGTGATTATTAAAGGAGAGGTTAATGTCAACCTGTGTCCCCCGGTCTGTTTTCACACCTTCGGTGTTTAGTGAACTATATATATATATATATATATATATATATATATATATATATATATATATATATATAGTTACAAGCAAAAAATACCACGTATCCACCACAACCAGAAAGTGAGCAACTGTATATTATTCCAAGATAAAATAATACAGAATGGATGAGTGCTTCCAGGTGTAACACCCTTCTTCAGATCATTGCTGTTATCTAGGTGTTGATTCCATTTCATGCAGTATAAACTGCTTTTTTATGATAACATAAATTGCATTATATTTCACACACACACACGCACACACACACAGATACACACACACACACACACACACACACACACACACACACACACACACACACACACACACACACACACACAATGTGATGCTATATTTTATACTGATCTCTCGTCATCTTTTAAATCTGTAAGTATTGTATTGCATTTATGCTTAGGATGCAATTGTTATATGATTAGTGTTATACTTTATTCTTTATAAAGTCTTGACCAATCATACTTCATGCTATATATTTGTTAGTTATCATATGGTAATTAAGGTTAAATGTAAACGCATGTGTTTTTTGTTATACTTCTTTTATAATGTTTATAACAATTGGAGCTTTTCTCCTTTTGTCTTCACTGAAAAAGGGCATCAGCCCAGTTGGACTAATCCGGTCAACAAGTGTCAAAATATATATATATATACATATATATATATATATATATATATATATATATATATATATATATATATGTGTGTGTGTGTGTGTGTACCATCTGCACAAAAAATAATGTATACCCTATGTGGTGTGCTCATCTGATGGATGGACCTACACTGCTCAAGCCCTTTGTCATATTATATGTACAGCCAGGGAGGACATGCCCATTTCATAGGTTCATAGGTAGGTACTAGGCTATTGGCCCAAGGGCCTACGTAAGCCTAGCCAACAAGGAGAAAATGCCAGTGTAAATTATGCATGTGGATATGTGAAGAACAGTGCTTACAAGTGTAATGCTTTGCATTTCTGTCCTAACAGGTATTACCTCGATAAGCTGTTATACCTATAAAATTATTATTTTTATTAATATTATTATTAGTATTACTATTATTATGGCATCTATGGCTGCATAGTTCACCTCAAATCTTTGTACTAACTGCATATTTTCAGAAAATAAGCACAATTATTCACACTTGTAATATGTAACAGCCAATAATTTAACTAGATGCTAAAATGTGTACAGGCATACACTCTGGCAGTGTGTGTACACATTACCAGCAGCTGTATAATGAATACTAGCAGATAAATAAAGAATTTATCAAATGAAAAAATGCTTTGTTTTTCTCTGTAAAGGTGTGTGTTTTCTGAGATAGCCTCCTTAGCTGCAAGCATATGAAAAACATAAAAAATCCTAAATTAGACATCCTTTACTAGCATATATAAATTACAAGACAAGTTAAATGACAGTCAGCTATGAGAAATACGTATAATATGTCTTAGTAGTCTTTGCTACTCTGACCTCTTTTTCCCACCAGATAAGGTCAGAATGGTGGAAACATAGGTCTCTGTAAAGGTGCCAACACTACTCACCAAAGTGAGGTGTGCCAGTAACATCTGTCACTGCTCTAAGAAGAATGTGCCATACATCCACTTTATATTGAAGACTGTCATAGGAGTCTCCAATCAGGTGCTCTTGATGGTCTGTATGCAGAAGGCAGAGAAAGCTTTTCATCTATTTGCTGTACCACTGGTGAGCCTTGCCAACAGCAGTCAGTGCCTTTGGAATCTATGATCATTTACCAGGTCACATTCCAGATAACTACAGTGGCCTCTCATGATTACATGTGTTGAGTTTGCTGGCATGTGATGCACAACATTGGGCATTTGTGGTGCCACCATTACTTTGCGCACAGAAGGACACCATGGCATCATGGTACTAGGGTGTGAACACTGGCTTGGAAAGTGTCTTCAGTCTGCTCAAACCTAATAGCAGTTTTGATCTTTATCATCTCTGTAATGTACAGTAGTAAAATATTTTCCTCACATCCCCAAAGGGGGTCAGTGACCCACCAACTCGCTCACTGTTCTTAATGGCATTAATCATTGTCACAATGAGAAAAAATGTGCAATTCAAGCACATTCTTAATGCTAGTGTCCCAGTAGCATGATTGGCAGACTAGAATCTTTGACATTGCATGATGTATGATCCCACCTCTGTCGTGGATTTCAGTGTGCTACGAAGATTGCAGTGTAGCAACAAAATGAACAAGAGGAGACATTTCAAAGTAAGACTGTTAAGCATGATATTTGTTTTGGAAAGGTAAGTTTATTTGAAAAATGTTGATGGCAGAGCCAAAATGATTGGGGCTTCCTACCGTACAGTAGCCAATCCACAAGCAACCCTCAGGCTCTTCAAGGAAATGCAAAAAAAGTCTTTGGTTTATTGTGGGAAGTTATTTGGCTTCCAGCAGTAAATCCACCAGTCACACCCCCACCAACTCCATAGGTACATAGGTTGGTACTAGGCTATCGGCCCTAGGGCCTATACAAACCTAGTCATAACAATTCCCTGGCTATTTCTTCCCACAGTATTTACTTCCCTCCTTCCCATGCCACCACCAGGTCTCAAACTAAAGAGCAAAAAAAAAAAAACTATGAATTCAAGTCCCTTTCTGTAGCAGCATTTTGGTATAGATAAAAGTGCAGAGCTCTCAATCAGCAACCCTAACACTTTGCACCTGGGGCAATTGCCACCATACATTTGCAGTGCTGCTGTTTGATGTGACTTGCTACAATGAATCTATGTCTGGCTGAGGATATCCTTGATAGCATGCACTTGTATAGAATGTTTATGTTATTGTTTAAGGCTGCATCCATAATGCTACTTTGAGGGGGTGTGTAACATTAACTGTTTGTGCACTGCCATGGCAAGGTAAATATTGTTATGTCCATTAATACAATCCATGCATACCTGTAGGCCAGGTACAGAAGTGTTTCATGTTTAACAATATGACTGCTGTCTGAGGGCAAATACCACTTTTACATTTTTACAACAGTTGTTCCATAATTAAACTGTATAACAGCTATGGCTGTGGGGGGAGAGGGGATGATGGCTGTGGGGGGAGAGGGGATGATGGCTGTGATGCAGATAGAAGTAGCTGATACTTCCGGAGTATGATGTATGACAACATTTTCTTGCAAGATAACATTACTGGTCAGCAACTTGCTTTGTCTGCTTGAAACTAGGGGAAGGTAGGGGAATAGATAGCCTTGCATATGGACCTGTAAATACTGCAACTTTAAGAAGCACACATGCAGTACCAAATTAGTTATGTTTGCGTACATCCACACCGAACGTCCTATAATGAAATCTATCATGTCCCCAATGTTTAGCAAACATGGTATGCATTAAGTGTTTATGATTTACTTTAATGTAACAAATCACGATGCTTTGCCAGAGATGGTCTGCATCTGTCTCCCTTAAGCTTCAGGCTCCTGGCAAAGGCTCTTGCCTCCACCATAGTGTCTTTTTTAGGCAATGCCATAAGGTCAAAACTACCAACATGAATATTTAATTGAAATGTAAATTAAAGGTCATGCTGCTAAACCCTAGGAGTCCAAACATGAAACTGTACTCATTGCAAGCATTCTTAACCCTGAAAGATGCTGACATTTGTGCAGTCACAGAAATCTGGTTCAAAGCTGTGGAGAGCAGTCCAGCCATACCATGTTACTCATCCTATCATGTTATACCCATTTAGGTATAACAGATAAACTCTCTTAGCCATTCATCAATCCATCAAACCCCAAAATGTGGGCAGCAAAGCAAAAGGAGGTGGAGTTGCAATATATCTATATATATATATATATATATATATATATATATATATATATATATATTATACATATATATATATATATACATATATATATATATATATATATATGGTTCCCATTCAGAAGCCTGAAACATCATAAGCCTGAAAATCAAAATCCTGAAACCAAAAGCCTGAAAATTCAGAATCCTGAAAACTCAAAATCCTGAAAGCCCAAAATCCTGAAAGACCAAAATCCTGAAACTCAAAATCCTGAAAACAGACATACTGATGTCATTGTGGCTTTGCTATTGTTAGCCCTGTGGTGTTAGGTCATGCGTTGGGGTCAGGTAAGTGTGCGGTTGGTTTTATTTTAGGGTTAGGGGTGGTTTAAGTGAGTTAGGGTTAGGGCGCAGGTTAGGCATGTATGCAATAGTGACAAGTATTGGGGTTAGGGGGCAGTTTAAGTGAGTTAGGTTTAGGGCGCAGGTCAGGTGAGTGTGCGATAGTGATGGACCTTAGGGTTAGGGTTAGGGTCAGGGTCAGTTGGTAGATATTAGTGTCTTTATAGTGACATATTAGCATTATTTGTGTTTTCAGGATTTTGAGTTTCAGGATTTTGGGCTTTCAGGATTTTGGGCTTTCAGGATTTTGAGTTTTCAGGATTCTGAATTTTCAGGCTTTTGGTTTCAGGATTTTGATTTTCAGGCTTATGATGTTTCAGGCTTCTGAATGGGAACCATATATATATATATATATATATATGTGTGTGTGTGTGTGTGTATAAAAGATATACACACCTCCAGGCTGGTCAAACAATATGATGCACAGGAAACATTTCAGGTGCAGTTAACAATTGACAAGACCCCTTTTCAAATCATAGCTAGCTATAGACCTCCAACTTTGACTCAAGGTGCCCACTTCACCTATCTGGACCTCTTCAGATCTATCAAGATTCAACCCTTTACCCTTATCCTGGGTGACTTTAACTATCCAACCATAGACTGGAAGGAATACTCATCCCAAAACCCAAGTGCCCAGAGATTCTTTAATTCTGTCAATGCAAATGCCTTGTACCAGCTGGTCAACACCACCACAGGAGGTGAAAATATCTTGGGCTTGGTATTAATCAACATGAGTAACCACTGCAGCATCCCTACAGTGTCATCATCTCTGGTAGGAAACGACCACAAAGTGGTCACTTTCAAAGTCACCATCTCCCCAGACCCCCCCCCCCCCACAGCTAGGGTCAAGCAAAAAAACTTCAAAGCTGATTACAACCTCTTGAGGGAAGGTATAAACACCTTCAAAGCCTCATCCCTCTCCATAGGAACTGGCATATATATCCAAACCTACAACAAAGTACTATATGAGCATTTATATAGGTGCATGAAATCAGGAATACCAGATAGGATGAAATAATCCTCCTCAAGTTAGAGTAAACCTGTCTGGTGGACATCCGCAATAAATACACTTTATAATAAAAGGATAAAATTGCTGTCCAGGACCACGAATAAGCAGGTCCCTAATTGGAAGCAATCTCTTCTTATCCTGAACAAGCAAATAAGAGCACTAGTCAAATCCTCCAGAGCAAACTTTAAGTCCAAACTGGCCACCTCTACTAAAGACAATCATAAGGACTTATTCACATATGTCTGCAGCCTCAAAGGAAGCACCCAGATCTGATTAGAACTGGTGGTCAAGGACACCACATACGCATACAAAAATGTTGTAGATATAGCCAACCTACTGGCAGACAGGTTCATTGAAAACTTCACTCCTTGGCCCCCCCCCCCATCAGTAAATCAAGACATCCTCAGTACCTGCCCCCATCTCCTTATCTCTAGGGAGCAAGTCATCACTGCCCTCTCAAAGGCAAAAAATACAGCCTCCAAAAACATCCCAGGTTGCATCTTACATGAACTCAAGCAGGAACTTGCAGCACCATTAGGCACCTTATTCAACCAAAGCCTGAGTACTGGCTTCATCCCAGCCGAGTGGAGGACATTCACTGTCATACCTTTGCACAAAGGTGGAGCATCCACCGACCTAGGAAATTATAGACCCATTAGACTAACTAGCTTGATCTGCAAGGCCATGGAGTGGATTATTATGGACCTCATTAACAAGGGCATTGGCAACCTCCAAACACTCGATCCCACATAGTTTGGTTTCATCAAGGGAGGTCATGCTTGTTAAATTTGTTCAACTTCTTTGAGACAGTCACCAAAGCCATGGACGAGGGGAAGATGGTGAACACTGCCTACCTTGACCTGGCCAAAGCCTTCGATACTATTCCCCATTTAGGTATAACAAATAAACTCTCTTAGCCATTCATCAATCCATATGTTATCAGATGGGTAGCAAACTGTGTCAGGATAGCTAGCTAGAGTTTTGAAAATAATTATATGTCATTTGTATATCAAACTGATTTGTATAGATGCTTGTGTTGAAAAATGTATTGGTAATGTTGCTTGTGTTTAAAATGTACTAGCAGTGGGTCCTGACTGTATTGTAACTGATTAAATGTATATGTTTTAACAGAGGATATTGGAAGAGAAGAGCTCAGCCCCAGCTAACTTTTAGGAAATATCCTGAAATTAAATTACCTGGTTTAGGCCATAAAGATTGTAGCTTACAGTTCTCATTGCAGCCAGAGACTAAATGTCTGTGCCAGAGAATGGTTTATTAGCTCCTGTAGGAAGAGTGAAAGTGTATCATGGTTTTATAGCTTCCAGATGCTATAACACATCTCAGCAAAGCACTATATGTGTGCATGATAATACCTATATGCTAAATTCTGGTTCAATTTCTAGCAATGGGGGTAGTATTGGAACCAGAAGTCAGATGACCAGATGTATGTAATGTCATTCTGTAATATAGGACAAAATTATGTTTTAATACCAGATGAGAATGAATTCTCAAAGCACTCTATTTTGAAACCTGACACAGAAGGATCTCTTACCTCCTTCATCTTGTCTTGTTCTAATAAGTGAACCAGGGAATAATAATTCTTTGGATCAGTCAGGAAAATATTGTGAGATTAGTTCAGTACTGTTTTCTGTATCTGTGTGAAACTATTCATCTGTTTTATTTTAATATTTCTTGTGATTGAAACTCTGTTTTTTAATTTAAATAGATATTTAGTATTTTAATGTTCTTTTATTATTTATTAGTAAATGTATTTAAACTTTTCATTGTGGCTGGTCCTTTAGAGAATATTTTAACCTTTGAGATTTCTTATATCTATTTGGTGACTCTTTGGCCACTCCTGAAAGCCTTACTGCATTTGTCAAAACACTACCACTTCTATTAATATTAATTTCACTCAGTATAATTGGGTACCCTTGTAAGAACATTATAATAGCCGGCTTTGGAGTGCATGGTGGCAGTATACACCATGTCTGGCATATACCTATTGTGTCCCCTGTCAGTTGCTGAAAGATGTCTGAAGTTAGTATTCTCAAAGCTACAGATTCCTTAGTGTCCACAGGGGTGGACTTGCATATGAGGGCAACACATCTTGACCAACTGCTGTGTGGTGCCTCTGGCCACATGAAGAGGACAATGATGTGTAACACTGACTATGAACAGTGTATACAGCCTGTTGCATATACAAATTTACTATTTATTTATTTTATATTTGTTTACCGGGAAAGTTTGACTGGACATATGTCTTTTTTCAGTGGAAGCCCGGGGACAAAAGCTCCACATTGAAACAATCATACAGACATACAAATAAAGCAGCATTACAAAAGTACAAAAGAACTTTGGTCAGACTGGGTAAAACAGTTTATGATTTCATCTATACAAAGCAATGACTACATTACTTAATTATTTTGAATTAGAGCATGTTAAAGTAATGAGTAATGAGGCATTTCATCAACTGACTGACATACAAGGGATTTCAAATTAATAAAGAATGAAGATAACACACAGTATAAGGATCTATGTAATAAGTACAGAGACCAGTAGAAATGTCAAGAAAATAACTTTAACACTACCATAGTGTAGGCTAGTGGGCAGTGATGTATAGAACAGAATGGATAGAAAGAAGTGATTCAGATGGAGTGAGAACAAGGGTAATAGCATTAAAAGAGGAATATTAGTCTGGAGCAGAGCAAGGACATAGACATTTATTTAGTAAGTAATTTCTAGTGCCATTTTAAACTGGGTTAGTGACAGAATAGATGTAATGTTTCCTGGTAATGCATTCCAGATTTTGCCAGTACAGTTTGAGAAGGGGGAATCACCTGCTTGGTTTTTGGAAGGGCTGATTTTTATGTGGTGTTTATTAGTGGAACATAAAGTTCTGTTGGTAGCATAGGGTTGTAAAAGATTTTGTAAAGCGGGTATTTTTTCGGGTCCATATAGTATATTATGGGCCATGGTTAACTGGATTTACTGAAAAAGTTGGGGAATTCTAGCCAGTTGAATTCCCTAAGTGCTGTGCAGTGCTGAGCTCTGGCTGGTGAGTTTGTGGTGAACCTGGCAATTTTGTAATAACAGGATTTAAGTTTTGCCAGCTCTAATTTTCTTAGATTTGTAAGCATTGGAGCTGCATACAGAAGGGTGGAGATTAGGTGGGATTGGGCAATAGTAGCTTTTACATTTTTTGTGAAGTAGTGTTTATTCTTATACAATGTTCCTAGTTTTTTATGTACTTTCTGACTGTGAGATGTGCATGTCAAACTTTAAGATGCAGTCAATTTCGAATCCTAATAGTTTGGTGTGTGGAGATGGGGATATGATGGTATTATTTAATGAAATGATGTTGAAAGTGTTGGTGGGTGAAACTGCTTAAGAGGGATGGAAGATCAAAAACTTGTTTTTTTGGGGGTTAAGGATTAGTTGGGCATTGGTAAAACAAGTCTCAACTGTTGAGAAAGATTGTTGTGTTAAGCTATGTAGCTCTTGGATTGTGGGAGCTGCACAGACTACTGTGTGGGATTGAAGTAAATAGGTTATTTGTAAATACTGAAAAAAGAAGTGGACCTAAGATTGAGCCTTGAGGAACACCTAGTATTACAGGTAGAAGGGGAGATAAGGTTTGATGCCAAGAGACTACTTGCTGGCATCCAGTAAGATAATCCTAGAACCAGGTCAAAGTGGCTTGGCAGAAATTTAATTCTGAGAGAGTGCTTAGAAGCTTACTATGGGAAACCATATCAAAGGCTTTTGATAGGTCCAGGAAAGTAGAAGATATGTAATTGTTGTTGCTCCTGTGGTAGTTGACAGTGTTGGTGAATGCCATTAGAGCAGTTGATGTACTATGGAATACTCGAAAGCCATGTTGGGTGTTGGTTAATAGGTTGTTATCCTGTAGATATTCAGAAACTTGTATGTGAATGACCCTCTGGAATTTTGGATAGTGGGGATAATATTGCTATTGGCCAGTAGTTAGTGAGTTCTGTTGAAGAGCCGCCTTTGTGGAGCGGTATTAAGTGGGAGGTTTTCCAGATGGGATGGACTTGCTGCTCTGCAATAGATCTACTGATAAGAATTGATGTGGGATATGCTATACCATCTGCTGTTAGCCTTAGGAAATCAGCAAGTAAGTTATCTGCAGCTAATGTGGTCGATTTTAGTTTTTTAAGGAGTCTTTTGATAGTATCTGCGGGTACACGTTTCAGGGAGAAGGAGGATTTAATATTGGGAGATATCATGGTAACTGCAATAGGTGACGTTTTTTTTTTTTTTTTTTAAAACAGGTTTATTGTTTTTAACATACAAAATAAATATCATAACAATCTTATACAAGCAATTAAAATGTAAATAGTTATAACATTTAATAAAACAACCAAAATATTTACAGAGACATCCACTACAAATCAAGTCAATTGATTAAACTGTAATGTCTTACTAATGAAACTAAGATTTTTTTAAACAGGTTTTGTAAAGTATCCCATATAGTATAGTAAGATGTTTTTCTAGTAATTCTTGACTTTATTGTCATTAATTCCATATGACACACTTCAGTCATAACATTTTTAAATTCATTAAATGAAGGAGGAGTATCTGAAATCCAGTTTCTGGTTATTATTTTTCTAGCCACTGCTAGAATAGACCATAACAAGGGAAGTTTAACTTTTTTAACACTTTTTGGAACAGGAGTGTTAAATAATATAAGTGATTTAGAGACAATGAAATTATCTGTGAAAAGAGCCTGCAAAAAATCATTGATTAACATCCAATATTCCTTTAATTTTTTACAGTCATAAAACATATGTGCCCAATCAGCATTTATTTCTACATTACATCTCTTACATAAGTTGTCTTTATTATTTATTTTATTCATCATTAAAGGTGTATAGAAAGATCTATGTAAAAATTTCCAAGTAAAAAGTCTCCAATTAATGGAAGAAGTAGTTTTATAAGCAGATTCCAATATATATTGTTTATCTTGTTGTTTTGGTGATTCACCATGAATGGAAATAAAATAATTCCAATAAGTATCTGAACTGTAATAAGTTTCTTCTCTAATAATTTTATGTATGTGTGAGAGCTTACCTTTATCAGAAACCCTATGTTGTAAATTTAATATCAAGTAATCAATCAGAATTGGGACAGATTCTTTAACTGTTAAAGACATTAAATCAAGTTTATTAATAAGATGTTGTCTAAAAGTCTGAATTTCTAACCAACATGTTTCTCTCAAATCAAATTCTTGCTTTAAGAAGTCTAATTTTTTTACTTTGTTGTCAGTCAGCAACTGATACCAATACTTTAAATCATTCTCTGTGACTAAAAGAATTCTTTCAGAGGTGGTTGATAAAAGAATACCTTGTGTATACATTATAGGGAATAGGATAAAATTCCATTCCTTATACTTAGGATGCATAAATATAAAATTACGATATCTAATAATAATATTTAACGGGTAACTAGCTATATATTTTGGTGTAATAGATGAAGTACAAAATTCTTTCAATAACCATAACATGGGGTTATTTACAATAGTATTTTTATGTATTAAAGAGATTTTCATGAAGTGAATGCTAATTAGTTCCCAATAATCTTTCCATTTTGCAACATATGACTGATCTATTAACAAAGTAATAACTTTTATAATAGAAGAGATAGTATATAAATTAAAGTCTGGGAATGAAATGCCCCCTTGAGACCAGCTATTAGTATGTTTCTTTAATGCAATCCTAGGTCTATTAGGTGCCCATAAGAAATTTAACATTAGTGAATTCAATTTCTTAATAATTATTTTTGTAGGTGGGAGTATTATTGATTGTATTAAGTATAATATCTTAGGGAATATTATCATTTTAATAATTGTGAGTCTCTCTTCCATGGTAAAAAACATATTGTTCCAGCTATTGAAAAGATTTTGTATATTATGAAGACAGTTACTATAATTATTATGTATAATAGATTTAATATCTTTAGTTAATATTATACCTAAGTAAGTTATCTGACCTGAGTTGGGTATATATTTGTGAAAATCATTAGTGAGGACATTTTTTCGTGTGTATATAGGTAATATTTTAGTTTTTTCTTCATTAAATATCAAACCAGAGATATTTTTAAAATCTGTCATTTTATCAAAAAATTACTGCATAGAAGAGTTAGTTCCTGCTAACGTAATTAGAACATCATCTGCAAAAAGCTGAATTTTAGATATTGTATTTTCATCTATATCAAATCCTACTATATCAGTGCTGTTTCTAATCAAATTAGCCCAAGGCTCCATTATTAAAGTAAATAATAGTGGAGAGAGTGGACACCCTTGTTTTGTACCTTTTAATATGGGTATTTTTTGTGAGACATATGTTCCTATCTTAATGTAAGCCAATGCTCCTTTATATAGATGTTCAATTAGATTCACAAATGCATCAGAGAACTTTGTACACTTCAATAAGATAAACAAGTAGTCCCAACTTACTGAGTCAAATGCTGAACTTATATCAAGACTAATAAGTGTTAAGTCTTTCTTTTTCCTGTTTGCATAATCAATTAACGTTAAAGTTCTCCTTGTATTATCAAAAGTATTTCTATTTATAATAAAGCCTGTCTGATCTATATCTATTATACCTGGAATGATTGTCTTTAATCTGTCAGCAAAAATACTCATAAACATTTTATAGTCAACATTAAGTAATGAAATAGGTCTATATGAAGTGCATCTGGTTGGGTCTTTATTGGGTTTTAAAATTGGTGAAATAAATGTGTATTGCCAGGATGGGGGAGTTGTTAACTCATTTTGAGCTGAAATGAAAACCCTATGTATTAATGAGTAAGTACTTTTAGGAAGAATTTTATAAATCTCTGGTATAATACCATCATTACCTGGTGCTTTGTTTGATTTAAGTTTGTTTATTTGTGTAATAACCTCTGTATATGAAATATCTTTATCTATTAATTTAGTCTGTTGTTTATTAAGTTTTTTGTTCATGTTTGTAGTTATAAATTTATTTATTTTATCTTTAGAATCCATGTTAATGTTATTGTGATTAATTTTATGATAGTGATTTCTAAATTCATCTAATATTTCTAGTAAACTAGAAACATTCTTCTTTTTCCCTGGAGAGAAAATTTCTTTGATATGATTTTGTTTATTCAGCCTTTTTGTTTTATTTTTAAGTCTGTGTAAGTATTTGGGACTTATTGAGTAAGACAAAAACGTATATTTCTCTAATGTTATTTTGACTTTATGAGTTAAAATTTCTTTGTATTTCTCATTTAATTTATTTATTTCCTCAATGACTTTTTTGTCCATAATATTTTCTTTATTATTATGTTTATATGAGTCTAATTTGCTTTGAATATCTAGTAATTCTTTGTCCCAGGATTTCCTTTTATTATTATACCATCTGATACTTTGTCCATACAAATATGATTTTAAAGCATCCCAAATGTAAACAATGGAGACATCAGGTGTAGTGTTTAAGTCTAAGAAATGTTGCACCTCTGTAAGTATATAATCTTTATAGTCCTTTAGTTGAGTTAAGTATGCTGGTATTCTTTTGATCTGGACATTATACGTACTCTTTACCAT
The DNA here is from genome assembly GCF_019279795.1 of Protopterus annectens. Classification (NCBI taxonomy): domain Eukaryota; kingdom Metazoa; phylum Chordata; order Ceratodontiformes; family Protopteridae; genus Protopterus; species Protopterus annectens. Next base: position 121,371,990 of record NC_056747.1, on the reverse strand, counting down.
GAATTCAAAGACAATTGAATTATGATCTGATATAGGACATGAAATGATTTTGGAATTAATTAAGTCTGTTACCATTTGGTTAGAAATAAAGACTATCTATTTTTGAATAAGTTTTATATCTGTTAGAAAAAAAAGTGTATGGTAATGATTTAGAATCTATCTGATTATTAATATCATTCAAATGATATAAATTAATAAAATCCTTTACATGTTTTGCATTAGATGTAATTTTCCTTTTTCCTGTAGTAGTAGTATCTTTTTCATGTAGGATACAATTAAAGTCACCTGCTAAAATAATATCTCCTATAGAAAATGATATAATCTTATTGAGATGGTGTTTCACTGTATTAATGCCAATTTCTGGTATCCAATATACATTGATTAATGTATATACTTTCCCATTAATCTGTATTGTAACCATACAAAACATTCCTTCATCATCTTTATAAGACTTAATAGTTTTAGGTATGGGCATATTTTTGTTCCATAAGATAGCCACTCCTCTTTTTTTCTGTGTGTGTTCTGAGCTAACCAAGACTGTATATTTATTAGTGGCTAATTTATCTATATCCTTTTTCAGGAGATGTGTTTCTTGAAGGAATATTAAGTTGGCTCTATGCAAATTAATATATCTCATTAAATTTGCCCTTTTACATGGGTTATTCAATCCATTAATGTTTAAAGAAATTCCTTTTAGAGATACCATTTAACTTCTATGAACATATAAAACATATAATCAGAATAATAATTAACAAAATAAGTATTATTATGTCTCCTCCTTTAGGTATTCCATTAATTATAGCTGTATTTAATGAAAATCTTATGGAATTTTGTGTAAGTTTTACTTTTATTAGTAGTGACAATGAGTTTATAAAATGTGATGTGGATGTCAAAACTATATACATACAACAATAATCAGGTGAAAATAATGTTTGGATTAAACATTGCACCCAGCCTGGAGTTGAAAACTCCAACTCGAGTAGCAAATACCACTCAAGTTATCCCCTATCCTAAGCAGCAGTACTTCAGCTGCCACCAAATTAATTCAATACTAACTATTATTAACTAAAGTTAACCTCATTTAACTTGATTATCTATTATAACAAAGCTAAACAATTTTTATAGCAGCTTCATATAAACATATAAAACATTTAGAAACAACTAATATTGCTATGTACATCTATTCTGTATAATACACTCATAATCAAAATAGCATTCTAACAATCTTGATAAAGGGAGCAAAGAAGAGAGAGAGAGAGAGAGGAAAAAAAAAGGGAATATCCATATGGTAGTTTAATAAAAGTTTGTAAGAATAAGTTCTTATTATATGTTTATGTTCATTTGAATTCAATAACATATATTATCTTAGGCTATTATGGTTCAGACATTACTTATATTAGGGTATTCCCACTTTCTGCCATAGTAATACAGTTAAAAGCTCTTAAAACTTTAAATTACTTGCACCAAAAGCTTCCTTCTCATATTTATTATTGCCAATTAAATAAATATGTATTCTCATGCATAAGTTAAAAGAACATACTGCACAGCAATGTTGATTCCTAGTTATACATAAATCATTGTGATGAAAGCCATCTCTTTTTATATATCTGAACTGCAGCTTTAAAATATGTCACATGACAATTTCTTCTGAAATATAATCATAATGATACATGTACTTGTCTGTTAGTCAAGGCAAATGATTTATAACATTACATATGTTTAAATCATAAGCATTTATATACATTAAAGTGCTGCAGTCATATAAGCTTTCAAAAACAAGTGTACATGTGTTTTACCTTCTATGCCTTCTAAAATATCTCATTAGTTTACTATGTCATATTAAGTCATTTAAAATCATTTTAACTTTTATATTTTATAAATTACATCTTAAATAAGTAAGTTATTAAAAAGAAAAACTCACATTTAGGTGTCATAAAGTTCGTTTTTCATCACAAAGTCGCATTTACAGCAGTTCTACTTCCTGAAACAGTTTACTTCTTGAATCTGCGATGTGTCAGTGTGAAATCAGGGGTCAAAGTTCAAAATGGCTGCTTTCAGCTTCTCTGTGTGTATTCTGAGTGTTGAAGCTTTTAAAACAACTCGAGGACACTATTCACGAGGAAACCCACATCCCAGATTGTCTCCCATAACATTCTGGCGGGAATTTTAGTAAAAGCAAGTGACTGACATTCATTTTATAATACAAATGAATCTAAACAGTGCAAAACCTTCTCAAAGCATTTTACAAGTCATTACAGTCTCTATGACAGTGAAACCAAGCCTACAGTTGTTTAACATAAACACAACTTATTTTTATAGGCCCCATTTCATTTTCTCATACAGATCTTATTACATACACATATCAGTATTATCAGAAGCATATAATTTTATAGATAAGAGAGAGAGAGAAAAAAAAAAAAAAAAAAAAAAAAAAAGGGACCTGCAAACAGTATCTACAAAGATATATTACTTGCTGTTTGTTTTAATAAAGTAGAACATGAGACATATTACTTTCAACTACTTTAGTTCTAGTTAATTGCAATTATATCATGACATATTATTCGAAATCACGTATTAAGTAATTAAGTCATGGTATAATATTTAGCAACAGTATTTAAACAGCATAAATAATTTTAAAAAACTAATAAATTATTTTTCCCCTTATTTCATATTTTCCATCAAACCTCTCTCCCTGCCCTCCCCCACCCCTCACTGAATGTATAGTTTAAAGAGAATGCCATTATTTAAAACAAGAAGAGAAAAGAAATGTATCAAATTACTAACCTTAGGTCTCTTTGTCACAAAGAGAAACAAGTTGATTCATAGCAGGTTATTTGTTCCTCAGAAAGTTTGATTATTTATAAAACAAAATCAGTTCTTTGCACACAAAAAAGTAACTTTGAATAAATCCTTAAGATATTTGTGGCTTTCTTGAAAATGTAGTAACTGTAATTAAAGAGTTCAAAGAAATATAGAACATGTCATTTGTTTTTTAGTCTTTTTTGCTTCTCTGAAGTCTTCCAAGAAGTTCCTGTTGCCATCCTCTTTAGCGAAGGGCTTGCCCATTCCATATCTTCTATTTTATCTAATATTTTATTTTTTTTTAATATACAGCAAAGCAGAGTCCAAGTCTTCAAAAATTCTAGGGCCATCTGGTAAAAAGATTTTTAGTTTGGAAGGAAATAAAAGATGAGTTTTGAACTGTGCTTTCTTAAGCTCTCTTATTAATGGCAAAAAAACTTTTCTTTTTGTCATTACCAAGGAAGAATAGTCATTGTCAAAACGCACAGTTGCCTCATTAATTTTTACAGGAGCTTTAGCCCATGCAGCCTTTAATACCATCTCCTTGTCATAAGATGATAAAAATCTTACAATAACTGATCTAGGATACTTTTTATTTGTATTAGAATTAGATAAAGACCTATGGGCTCTTTCAATACCAAAAGAAAATGTTTCTGACAGATCTAAAGTTTTGGGAAGCCAAGTATTTAAAAAGGAAGTAATGTTGTTACCTTCTGTATTTTCTGGCAGTCCAAAAATCCTTATATTATTGCGTCTGGATCTGTTTTCAAGGTCATCTAGTTTGGATTGAAGGTGTGTGTTCTGTTTCAATAAAAATTCAATGTTAATTTCTTCTTCCTGAATTCTGTTGTCCATATCATTAAGAGTCTCTTCTATACCTGTAATCTGGGCTTTCTGATGTTGTAAGTCTTGATGTAACAAATCCATTTGTTTTGTGTTTTTTCTATAAAGTTATCAATTTTAACATCCAGTCTGTCCATTTTAGTTGTTAGTTGCTGAATAGTTGATAGTAAAGACTGAAGCTCTTTCTTGATGCTGGAATCCTGACTGTTAGCCTTACTGGAACTCATTCTGAACAGAGGTGATGAAAGAGAAATTTCCAAGAAGATTTCTGACAGGAAAATTATTTAAATTTTCTTTCTTTTTTAGATATTATTCAAGATACTAGTATTCCAAACGTTTTTAGAAAGAAAATTATTACACTAGTTGAATTTTAAAGTAATTATTTCCTGTCAGTGTAGTTATGTTGGTGGAGCTGAAGAAATCTGCTGCTATCCTGTGTTCATCCTTGGCCACGCCCCTTAGGTGACGGGTTTTGATTGTTAGACAGAGCTAATATATTTTTGATAAAGTATTTGTTGAATTGAATGACAATATTGTCGGACGTTTTATTACTGGAAGGAGGTGGTGTTCTGTCTTTACCTGGTAGAAGTATATTGTTTATGGCTGACCAGAATTTTTGTGGGTTATTACGGTGTTTAGATTGTATGTCTAAATAGTAATTTATTTTGTCTTGTTTGATTTGCCATTTTGCCTTATTTCTAAGTTCCTGGCAGTTTTGGAGAGCTGGTTGGGATTTAGATTTGTTCCCCAAGCCTTGTCTCTGGATTTAAGCAGTGAATGTGTTTCTTTTGTTAACCATGGGCCATAATTTGATTTGACACATATTTCTGGTGGGTGCCCGAGAATTTAGTATGGATAAGAAGGTAGAATTAAAGTAATCAATTGCTTCTTGTAGTGGTAGAAGTTTTAGAGGTGTCCAATTGCAATGTTTGAGTATATCTATAAGGTTAACGGGGTTCAGGTGTTTCTTGTTCCTTATTTGTTTAAATGTTGTTTGTTTGGGAGGAGTGGCTTGTTTTCTGAATAAATAGGTAGGGTGATGGTTGCAGAGACTACCTGGTAGACAGTCAGAATAGGAATACAGTGCTGGTCTATTTACAAGTATCCAGTCTAGTGAGGATTGTTTTTTGGATGGTTTGTTAAACCTAGTGAGTGAGTGGATAAGCTGTGTGATGCCATGCAGGCTTATGCAGTTTTTGGGGTTTGGGGAGTTGCAGTCTAACCAGTCTACATTGAACTCACCCATAATAATTGTTTTCTGTGGTGATGCCCTACTCCACTGTTGTAGTATGTTTTCTAATGCTTGCATGTTATCCCCAGGAGGCATATAGAGGCCCACTATGTATATATGTTTTCTGGTCTTTAAGCTTAGTTTGGCAGATATAACTTCAGCTTTGTTGAGGTATAGTGTTTGGTCATCTACAGGATCTATGGAGAGGTGTTTTTTAAAGAGTAGGGCAATGCCTCCTCCTCTTTTACCAATTCCTTCTTTACATATGATATTGTATCTTGGTGGTAGTATTTCATTGTTGGGTGTGGCGAGTTTTAGCCACGTTTTGGTGAGAAGTACAATATCTGGGAGTATAGGGAAAGGTTAGCATGCAATTCATAGACTTTGTTGGTACTTCTTATGTTGATATTTAGTAGAAGGATATCAGATTTATTCCTAGGAGGGATTGTTCTAGTTTGATGTATCTGAGTCTGTATGTTTGGTTTGTGAGGATAGGCTAAATGGAACAAAGGCTGGGTTAAGGTTTGGGTGAGTGTCTCCACTAAGAGATAGTTTGGAGGCAATGTTGACTATAGTTTTTGAGGGCGGCCACGGTGGTGCAGTGGTTAGTGTTGCCACCTCACAGCAAGAGGTTCTAGGTTCGATTCTCAGCTGGGGTGCCTTCTGTGTGGAGTCTGCATGTCCTTGCTGTGGTCACATGGATTTCCTCCGGGTGATCCGGTTTCCTCCCACATTCCAAAGACATGCTGTAGGTGGATTGGACACTCTAAATTGGCCCTAGGTGTGACTGCGTGTGTGTACCTTCTGTGGAAGGTTGGGTGCCGGGCTGGCAACTCAGCATCATAATACTCCACTGTTAATCATGAGTGGACAGATGATCCGCTGTGGCAACCCCTAACTGGGAAAAGCATAAAGAAGAAGAAGTTGACCATAGTTTTTGCAGAATTTGAGTAAGTGTTTGTTATAGAGTAGAGAGATACTGGAAATGTTAGGGTGAGGGAGAAGGGTGCCTTTAAAATGGAGTATGGATATGTTATTGAAGATGGAGCTACATATAGGGATGTTTGCTGATGCGAGTGTAGGTTGGTAGCTAACAGAGGTAGAGTGAGAGAGGAGAGACATATGTAGGTTGGAGTGGTAAGAGGTGTTATGTGCTGCTAGAGTTAAAAGTAGCAGTGTCGGTGTCAGTACATGCAGGTTGGTAATGAATTTTGTTGAGAAATGGATGTTTTTGGCAATGTTAGTTTTAGAGGGGATTTTGTAGTAGGTATTTTGGTTGTGTAGAAGTTTATGAGTGGGTGTAACTTGGTTTAGAAAGTAGTGGGAGGGGTGTATCTAATTAATGTAAGCTAGTTGTGTGCGGGTGGAATGATATGAGTGGATGTGAGGTCTAAGGGATGTGGCTAGAGAAGTATAAATCTGAGGAAGGTGAGAGTGGGTGGAAATGGGGGCAGGGTAGGGGAGCGGAATGAGCCTGGAAGGAAATGGAGGGAGAATGGAGCGGGATGAGTCACGTCTCTGTCAAACCAGTTTGGCAGAAACTGGAAAAAGCAATCAAAATAAACACTCTCCAACTTGAAATCAGCAGGTAAGTGAAGTATGATAAGGAGACAGTAGAAGACTATAAGGAGGAGGCAGAAACTGGGGCAACAGCAGTAACTGAGTGAACAGACTGGGGGAATAGAGTTAAATATACCAGTTGATGAATGGAGCTGGCTTACTTTGTGAAGCTGGGCAGGGCTGCCTAAATTATTGTCTCAGGTTCTTTTCTTATGTTCTCTGTGTTTAAGATGGTTAAGAGTGGAGAAATACCAGTAAGTGAAGGGCAGAACAGAGTGTCTCATTAGAGGTCCCTAGCAGCATGCTCCCTATTAGCTAGCCAGTAAAACAGTGTAATTACTTAGTATAATTGAGATGTACAACAGTATGACTGGGGTGGGTCACCTTTCTTGTGCTATGGTGGTGAAACCGTGTGCTGTTTGATAGGAGGGTAAAACCTCTAGAGGGGTGACGTCTCATACTGCAGAAGGAAGAGAGACTACAAAAGAAGATAAGATAAAATAGAGCGAATCCAGCAGAATTAGTGGAAGCAATAAAACCAAGTACAGATACAATGCAAAAACAATAATCATTTATAACCTGTATATTCACTGTAGTGTGGTTGCTGGACTTCAAATGTTAGCAATTAACATGATAAAACATGCGTGAGTAGCAGCTAGTATGACTGAAAAACTAAACTGAGAACAAGCGTTAAGCGCTGCTGATGCAACTGCAGCAGTTCACTGTAAAGAGTATTTTTCACCAACTAAGCAGCAGTTCAATGTCATATGCATGGATAACAGCATCTATTTAACCTTACTAGTGTGGTGACCAAGCCATCCATGTTTTATAGGTTCATAGGTTCATACTAGGCTATCTGGCCAAAGGCATTTATAAGCCTAGCCCAGAGTTTTGTGGCTTTTGCCACCCCTTTAGTTTGGAGGATACTATGCCCATTATTTTGCTGTGCCTCTGTCAAGCAGTGACACTGAGATAATCCCTGGGGTATAGCTGCGATCTCCCATCCATTGGTCAAGATTTCTCTTGAACAAAGCCAGCGAGGTGCTCTGCCTCACATGTACCGGGATTTTGTTCCACAGCATAGGGAGTCTCTGGGTGATGAATCTGTCCCTCCAGCATGTCCTATTAATAACCGTGTCAAGGTTTAAGTCTCCCGGCCTTGTAGTTCTGAGGGATCTAGATTTTTTGAGGTGAAGCATGTTCATCAATTCTGGGTTGGACATGGCCTTGTATGTCAGGCACAGGTCACCTCTGAGCAGACGGTAAGCGACTGAATAGAGCTGAAGTTCCTTCAGTCGGGCAGCATAGGACATATTTTTGAGACCCTTTATCCTTTTGGTGAGGAACTTTTGGGGCCTTTCCAGTTGCTGCAGGTGTCGTGTCAGATACATTCCGAATGAGGCATTCTACTCAATCATTGGTCTGATGAGTGATGAGTACAGGGGGACGATGACTTCCCTTGATCTAGATGTGAATCCCTTCATGATCAGGTGGGCAATGTAGAAGGTCTTCCTAACTACTTTGGTGACGTGAGTGTCAAATGAAAGGTTACTGTCAACCTGGGTACCCAGATCCCTGATAACCTCTTCTGTGCTTAGTGGGTTGCCGCCTATATGGTAGCTAGGGTTAACCTTGTTTTTCCTGAAGGGTATGACTATGCATTTTTTGGCGTTTAACTTTAGGCCATGGCTCTGGCACCAGTTTTCCGTTTCTATAAGACCCTTCTGAAGGATATCTGTGTCAGATGTGTTCTCAACTATGGTGTGTTTTCTAAAGCTCTGTGTTTTAGCTGTGATCAACACTTCTGGAGCTGACATCTCTCAGCATGAAATATATAGATTTCTGAATCACTCTGCCTGTTATTTTCACCTTATTGGCAGCTGTGGTGAACCTAGGCTCATTACTATATTATTATACCACCATCTGAATATTATGTAGGACATGGAATTTCTTAGGGCTCTGTACTCGAGTGTTTATCTAATTGTCCTCACACACTGCACAAGGTTTCTTATCATGCAAATTCGCCTTCCATGATGCAGAAACTGTTTCTGAATCCAAGGGTGTGACAAAAAAGCAAAAATAACTTTTTTAATTAATAAACAAGTATCTTATGTAATAGAAAAAGAGTATGACATCAACAGCCTACTGACCCCAGAAAGGATTGGATCTTTGATTCCTCTAGGATGTGGCAAAGAGAAAACAGTTGCTGAAACATTTAAAGACCATTTCAGTCGATGGTATCTAGTTTTAGGAACAGCTCTTCAGTTAAGCATGAATACTTTTTTAAAATACAAATTGAAATGAACTGAGGTAAGTAAAAAACAACTTTGAAATGGGTTCTCATGCACTAAAAACTTTCCTCCAAAATGTATTAAATTGCTTACTGTCTTGCTTATTGTTTCTATTACAGTATTAGGAAAAATAAAGTTTGTTTGATCTGGAAAACAAACATTCCCTGTTGTATTTTACTAGGGCGGGTCTTACACTGAATTCAACAAATGTCATCCCATCTCCTTTCTCTGCTCCCTAGCAAAGGCTTTGGGAAAAGTTACATATGGACAGCTGCTACAGGATTTACAAACAGGCCCCAAGACAGATGGGTTTTAGCAAGGTTTTAGAAAAGAGGACTGGGTCTGCAGACACAACTCTCTGCTCCCAGTCTAAATTTCTTACTGTGGGTTTGAACCTAATGAAAGCGGGTACAACACCTGTCTTCTTCACCAGAAGATGACTGCCTTTAATAAGTGGCTTAGTTTCTGGTGTCTTTCTAAGGGGGTGCAATATTTGGCATGGAAGGAGATGGTCAACAGACCATACTGCTTTGCCAGAGATGGTCTGCACCTCTCCTTTCTAAGCTTTTGAATATTAGCTAAAACATTGTCCTCCCCATAGCGCCTTTTTTAGGCAATGCCAAAATAAATGGACTTCTGACATAGCAAAACAAAACCAGGAAATTCTAAAAGTGTTACTACTCAATTGCAGGCATCTAAACAAGAAACTTCATTCACTACAAGCTCTCCTCATCCTAGAGAATGCTGTTATCTGTGCAGTCACTGATACATGGTTTAAAGTCACAGAGAGCACACATGCAGTGCAAGGCTATAATGCCCTCCACACATTTAGACCAGCTAGTGTACAGACAGGGACTAAAGGTGGAAGTGTCTCAGTTTACATAAAAAATAAATATATCTCAGGGCTGGTAAAACAGGATGATGCACTTTACTTTCCCCATGTTCCTTGCAAGCCATACGTTACACTGCATGACCCAGGAAACACATAACATATTTTTCATTTATTAGAAACAATCACCATCCAACCCAATATCATATTCATCGGCAACTTTAATTACCCCATTATTAATTGGGAATCATATAGAACAAAAAACAAAGAATGGACCCAAGGCAATAATGACTGCAAAGAAATAAACTTTACTGGTGCTTCTGATACCTTGGCCAAATTGCCTTCAAGGCACAGAGATTCCTGGATTTTGTAAACACAAACTCCCCAGACCAGATTGTCAATATGCCAACCATGGGAGCAAATATACTGGCTCTGATCCTCACAAATATGGGAGAGTGCTGTGCCCCCCCCCCCCAACTCCCAGTGTAATGTCTTCTCTGTTTAAGTCAGACAACAAATGGTCTTCTTTGAAATAAAAATAAAATGTGGAACCCCAGCTAACACTGGAATGCTCAGAAACTAGTATAAGGCTAACTTCCTACTATTTAATGATAACCTGGCAAAATTTCAAGCCCTCGTTACCCTGGGAACACAGCTGTCTATGTAGAACTGTTCACAGAAACCCTATATGAGCATGTTAACAGCTGTATAGAGGCAGCTATACCCACCTGGAAGAAGTATAGAACTAACTTAAAAAATAAGCCACAATGGTGGAATCACAACATTACTAGGCAGAAGGAAGAATATCATGGCAAGAACTAGGAGGTGTAGCATCCAACAGGATAAAAATGCTCCCATCAAATTAAACAAGCAACTCGGAGGACAAAGTCTACCAAAACAAAATTTAAGGTAAATTTGGCCTCCCAGGCCAAGGGCAAGGCTTAAAGGCAATACACAATTGTGTAAAGAGCTCATTGTTAACAGAGACCCCTATGTTGAGTCAGAAGATATAGCAAACCTACTGGCAGGCAAATTCAGCTCCAACTTTACCCCCCCCAACCTACCCTCAGGAAATATTGTCAAATATAATTCACCCTGCTATCAACAGGGAACAGGTCCTCAATGCTCTGCCTAGGCCAAGAACAATGCATCAATGGTCTCAGACAATATCCCAGGATGCCTTCAAAATAGCATGGAACTTGACCTATCAGGCCCTTTGGAATTGCTTTTTAACTCTAGCCCCCAAAACAGGCTTTGTGCTTCACAAACGGAGAACAGCAACAGCAGTCATTTCTCTGCACAAAGGTGGGCAATCTTCAGACCCTGGAAGCTACAGCCCCATAAGTCTCACTAGTCTCATATGCAAAGCCATGGAAAGAATTATCATGGAAATGATCAATAATGACATAGGAAACTTCCAAACACTGGACCCATCCCGATTTGGTTTCATCAAGGGCAGGTCATGCCTACTCAGCTGGGCTGAGATGGTCACCAATGCAATGAATGAGGGCAAAATGGTTCACACTGCCTCCTTTGATATGGCCAAGCCATTTGACACAATACTCTACTTCCGTTTTGTTGATAAACATTAGAGGTTAGGCATAAACCCTTATGTTACCCAGTGGATATCCTGCTAGATCACAGACAGGACTCAGGAAGTTAGAACTGGGGAGTCTTTCTCTACAAAGTGGCCAGTCACAAGAATGCAGTCCCTTAGGGATTAGTCCTGGGACCGCTCCTTTTTGACATTTACTTCTCTGAAGTCAAGGCCAATGTCAAGGGCCTCTGGCTGACCAAATTTGCAGATGATTGCAAATTAGGAGCAGTCATAGAATCCCTCATCAATACTAATGTTCTCTAGGAAGGGCTGACACAGACAAATAACTTGTCAGAGCCATGGACTAAAACCAAATGCCAAGAAATTCATAATAGTGTACTCTGGGAAGTCATCCACTCTTCATAGCTATCATATTGACAATGCACCCTTAAGAGCTGACCCAATCATCAGGGATTTGGGGACATACATAGACAGTAATTAGCCTTTGACCATCATGTGTCTACAGTAGTGAGGAAAGCATTCTATGTTGTGCAACTTAGAAACAAAGGTATGGCATCTAGTTCCAAGGAGTTCATTGTTCCACTATATTCCGCATTCATCAGACCTATCATTGAATACAATGTCCCCTCTGGTATGTACCTAACCAGGCACATCCAACAACTGGAATGTCCAAACAGGTTCCTCAATAAAAGAGTATGGGGCATAAATAACATATCCTATGCAGACCACTTCAAAGATCTGTCCCTGTATTCTGTCTACTACAGGATGTTGATGGAACTGTATGCCTGGCATACAAAGCATTATCAGACCTCACCCTGATGGACCTCCTGCATATCTGCAAAACAAACAGCACCAGAATTACCTGCTATAAAGACTTAAACCTTGTCCATGATATAAATAGGACCTGCTGGACAGACATCCATCCATATGAAAGAGAGTTTCTGTTAACCCAATTCAAGTGTAACTTGGACAATTGGATTAGGAACAGGAAGTTCATCCCTGGTTTGGCATCTGTGTCTCTAATGGACACAGACAGTCTGTAAATTGTTCATCTCCTAGTCTCCTGCTTGTAAATGTTTTATCTCCCTGCTTATACTTATCAAGGGTACTAAAACTTGTCAGCAATTTGGGATGTATGGCTAGGCTTAAAAAGGGGGTTCATATTATATGATCGAATGTTAGAAATAGTGAATGATCTATTATTGAACCCAAATGCACAAAACCACAAATTTTCAAAGGAACAGAGCAGCAAATTTTTTCCCAGGGAAAAAAATTGCTTATCCAAAAAAAAAAATGTACAGGCAACATAAACCGGGAGGCTTCACCCCCCCCCCTCCCACCTTAAATATACCAACTCTGAGATCGCACCACAGTGAAGAAAACAGCAAAGTCTGGAGAATGGCCCTGGGAAAAAAATTGCTTATCTGTTCCTTTGATATTCTGTCGTTTCGTGCATTTGGGTTCAACAAATGAGCGTTCATTATTTCTAGCATTCGCTCATGTAATAGGAACCCTTAAAAAGGCCCTAGTGGTCATTAACCTAGTACACACCTATGAACCTATGAACCTATGTAAGGCTTTAAACACCATATATTACACAATGTTTAACTGTAGAGATCTTATTAACTAGGGCTGACTCATTGTTTGAGAGTTACCTTCAGGACAGAGAAAAAATAAGCCAAATAGACTAATTCTTCATAAAATGTTTAGCATGCATGCTGGTGCTATGTAGGTTTGATTTATGGGAGCTTTCTTTTAACTTTCTGTGTTCATAATATGTCCCTTCATTATAGTTATGGTAATACAATTTAAAATATAGATGGCTCAAAATGTAGATCCTAAAAATAATTCAGAAAGGTTTTAACATGCAGCAATTATCGTTAAAGGACCCTAGGTTTCTTCCAAATATTGCAAAGTACATCCATGTGATTCTGTAGTGGGCAATACAGGAATGAAACACTCATCTGATCTATGTGTTTTGTCACGTAATTAGAAAGAAAAATGAGTGCAGTGACTGAATTAATTAGTTAATTGTATATTTGAATGATGACGTGAGAGTTCCTAGATTGCCCTCTCAGGAACCAGGGTGTTTTGATCATACATAGACTACCTTTTGAAATCTCATACATGGATATGGGCTTCAGTAAACAGCTGCTTGTAACTGGAACCCCAAACCCACAGAGATCAGAAACACATCAGAGGATCCACACTTGATAAAGAAGCTTCTAGAGCACAGAAAAAAATTATAAATGATCCTGTTGCCTGCACAAAGGGTAGCTTTTTTATCACTAAATGTCCACAGGCAGTAGCCTACTCCGTGAATTTCAACTCTTCTGTGTATTTAACAGGCTAGACTTCCTCAGACAAATGTCAGTCTTTTTAAATATGTAACTACAAATCTGAAGTTATAATTAACTACTAAATAAATTAAATCTAACTGGTGCACAGAAAATGTTTAAAACATGCAAAGCCTCCTGTTTAGCACCCTTACTTACCTACAAAAGTTAGATTCTCCTCTTCTTAGCTTTTTGCCCAAATTTTAATTAACATATTGGCAAAGTCATGCATTTCAATATCTTAGCACAAGGACTCTAGACAAAGCCAAAAATAATGTGTGTGTGTGTGTGTGTGTGTGGGGGGGGGGGGGGTCAAAGGGCCAAAAATAAGGACACATTTAAAATATTGCTCTATAAACTTAGAAAGGTGTTAGTATAGATGGTTGTGTGTTAACATGCATTTTCTAACAGATATGAAGTCTGAAACTCAAATGTCTGTCATTATTTAGTGACTTCAATCCTCAGTGATTTGCCAAAAAACAAAACGCAAATTTAATGAGGAACAGACCAAGCAAAAATCTGAACATTCTGCAACAATATGAACAGTTGAGAGGTATGCAGGTAGTGTCCAGTCTCCACTGGAATAGGACAATTGCCCTGTAGTGCCACTGTACTAACACTGCATGCATTACAATGAAACTATTAATAATTATGTACATGGAAACACGTCATGAACAAGTATGTAAAACAATCTCTGCAACTCTGTAAGACAATACCATTGCCATTAACTTTTATTACTATGAGATGTAAACTAACTTTGTCACAATCATTTCAAAGTCGTCTGTGTAATAGTCATTTTATCATTGTTTATCTAACAAATTGTACAATTGCACCCGGGTCATTCCAGAAAAAGGTTCATGGATCTGTTCACTGACGCAGTCAGCAAAAGAAAGCATATGCATCACATGTCCAGCTGTGTAAAGAAATGTTCTCATACTTTAAGAATTTTATATAGCACTATATAATATCTATTTCTATATAACATCTATTTCTGTTTCATTTTGTTTCCCAGGAAAGTCCAACTGAGCACAACTGATTCCCAGAAGAGACCCAGAAAGAAAAGTTTAAAAACATTTTTACACATGCGTGATAAATAACTTTAAAAAGAAGAGAAATGATATGAAAGCGATGTCTGAGATTCTTATTATTTGCATATAGATATTCGCACCAATCAAGTATGTCATAATACATACTCAACTATAAAGGGAAATCACATTATAAAGCCTCTGTAATCTTATGACAAGATCATATAGGTAAAGAATACAGAAACAATATTCAGCATAGAAAAAAATGTAGAAAGACAAAGTTACTAAGGGTTACTGAGGTAACAGCTCAGTGACAGAGTATAACAGATGTTAAAATCAGTTTCAGATAAGTAGAAATGGGTAGAGGTTTATCAGGAAGGATACAAAAGCTGTATGCAAAGGAACTAGGGGGGGTTGGAATAGTTTATGCAATTGCAATAAATGGGATTCTTAGTATTTTTAGATCCAACTCACAGTGTTATCCAATAACATACTATTGTATAGTATAACATAACTATGCTATGTAGTGAAGCAATAGTATAACAATAAAGGCAAAGAAAATATTGTAGAAATTGGTTTGTAGGTTTGGTAACAATAATATCTTAGTGAATGAGGTAGCAGGTTACGGACAGAGGTTAACTGATTACCTAACTACAGAAAGCGGGGAATAAACATACTCTTGCTTCTAAGGCTTTTTCTGGTTTAACAACGTACACTGTTCTTGATGTGTTTATAAATAAGGCTGAGATTATAGAACAGAACTGGCAGATTTGCAGCTCAACTGTGAAATAGTTCGTGCCCTTTTCTCTCACATAAAAACTAAAGACAGCCTGAATTACAAAGTGGTTTATACTCATCATCTGATTTTTCTATTTGCAAGGAAATAAAAGAAACTCTGTAAGTCATTCATTGAACTGTTACATTCCACAAAGCAACCTTTGATCTCCATTTGCATTGCTCTCTAAAATGTGGGAAATGTCACAGTGCCTTTGGCAATTTAATATTTTAGGAACAGGCTCATAAACTCGGAAATGCTCTAATAAGTGAAACCAGAAACAACTTACTTTTTACATATCCAAATGGAACTGAGCTGAAATATGACATAACCTAACCAAAAATGTCATTGATCTGTTAATCTCCTAAAGGGTCATTCAGCTTTGAATACTTTGTTTGATAAAATGTTTTTGAACATAATATAAGTAGAAATAGGCTGTGATTTATAAGGGAGAATAAGAGATGGTTATGTTATGTAGTGATGCAATAATGTAGCAATAAAAGGCATAGAAAGTATTATAGAAACTGGTTTGTAGTTTGATTGAATTCCAGAAAATGTTATGCCTGGCGCAAGGTGTTGCAAACTTTATGAGAATGTGAGTAATTTGGAAAGGAGACTTGCTCACAATTTATGCAAATGATGATTTCCACAAGCACTCATAGTAATTCTGTATGCCTTTAAATAGATACTGATATGTTTAAAGATAAAAGTAAAAATCACCAGTGCATGCCATGTCTTTGCAGCAGTATTGAAACTCTGTTCAAATATATATCCCCAGTATACAATGAACATTCAGAAAATGAACAAATACACTTGTGCATGTGTGTGCATATTTGTATTATATATATAACTCTATCTATATATGCACATATGTGTGTGTGTGTGTGTGTGTGTGTGTGTGTGTGTGTGTGTGTGTGTGTAGAGGACTACACACAGACACACACACACACACACACACACACACAGATATATATATATGTGTGTGTGTGTGTGTGTGTGTGTGTGTGTGTGTGTGTGTGTGTGTGTGTGTGTGTGTGTGTGCGTGTGTACACACACACACACACACACACACACACACACACACACACACATATTTATACACATGTGCTTGTGTGCATTTGTGTTTGGTTTGTTAACTACAATTAAACCTCCTTAATGCAAACCTCTCTTTTGTCGACACACTTTGACTGACAAACACAGATAGTCAACAGGTGTGCAAGATGAAAATTCCCTGGGGTTGTGGAATACCCCCTTTCCTTGGGGACTGCACAGTCTCAGAGTTGGAATAAATAATTAGCAGGGGGCAGTGGAGTGCAGCCCCCCATGGGTTGTGCAGTGGAGCTTGCCCTCTGCAAAAGATAAGCTTTTAAGATTGCATGATCAATGGTATAGCTACATGACATGGGCAATAGTGTGTCTTTTGTCGACCTTAAACATCAGTAATCTGTGGAGTCAAATAATTAAAGTATATTCATATGTCTGTCTGTATACCCATTACCTTTCCTTATTGTATATATTATATACAATAGCTTAGCAAGGGTGGGGTGAAGGGGGCAGTCATCCTGGGTGCAAAGTATTAGGGTATGTGGTTATGAAGTGTAGTTCCAGCCTTTTTTTTTTCTGTACCAGCATTTCTGTAATCTGTAGTCAGAAGCCGATTCGTGCAAAAACACCAAACAGCGTTCTACTATTTTATTTTTGTTATTTATTTATTTTTCTGCTCTTCTCTCAAAGAGCAGAGAGGATGAATGTGGCTGTATTTTTCTTTTTCTCCTTTACATGAAGATTTCAGGGTATGGGTCAGGATACCAAGGACAAGCACAAGGCTCTAGGTGAGCCTGCTGTGCCTCTGATTACATATACTAGTCACGGAACGTTTTGCTGGCAGTTGGTACAGAGGATTAAGGAGCTGCTAACAGGCTGTTGGATTCTCGCAAGTCATTGACCCAGACATTGCACCTAGGCCAAGTCTGAAAAGGCCCACACAGATCAGTACTCTAGTCTAGACAGCAAATGCAAAATACTTAAATAAATAAATGGGTATAAACAGCTTATGAAGGAAGAGACATCCATATGTTTAATACACTCCTTGCTGAGCTGTGAAGACAAAGCATTGCAGTCCTAAAGCATACAGTGTAGGCTGTATTAACTGCCCTACCATAGATGACCCCCAAATACTACTACATTCACATTAACTGCCCTACCATAGATGACCCCCAAATACTACTACATTCACATTAACTGCCCTACCATAAATGACCCCCCAATGCTACTACTGTCACATTAACTGCCCTACCATAGATGACCCCCCAAATACTCCTCCATTCACATTAACTGCCCTACCACAGATGTCCCCCAATACTACTATATTCACATTAACTACCCTACCATAGATGCCCCCCAAATACTACTACAGTCACATTAACTGCCCTACCATAGATGACCCCCAGATACTACTACATTCACATTAACTGCCCTACCATAAATGACCCCCCAATGCTACTACTGTCACATTAACTGCCCTACCATAGATGACCCCCCCAAATACTCCTACATTCACATTAACTGCCCTACCACAGATGCCCCCAATACTACTATATTCACATTAACTACCCTACCATAGATGCCCCCCAAATACTACTACAGTCACATTAACTGCCCTATCATAGATGGCCCCCCAAATACCACTACATTCACATTAACTGCCCTACCATAGATGACCCCCCAAATACTACTACATTCACGTTAATTGCCCTACCATAGATGACCCCCAAATACTACTACATTCACATTAACTTCCCTATCATAGATAGCCCCCTAAATACCACTACATTCACATTAACTTCCCTATCATAGATGACCCCCCAAATACTATTACATTCATATTAATTGCCCTATCACAGATGATCCCCCTGAAATACTACTACAGTCACATTAACTGCCATATCATAGATGGCCCCCCTGAATACTACTACATTCACATTAACTGCCCTACCCTAGATGACCCTCTAAGTATTACTACATTCACAGTAGACTGAACCTTTGCATTAGACTGTATTTGTATAGGAAATCAAGCTTATGTAGGCTGCAATGTGCCGCTACTTCACCTACTTCTGATCCTAGATGTGCATGTAAACTAATGTATACAGTGCTATTTAACATTTCGTTCATTGATATATTACCCATTTACACGTTATTCTTTCATGCACGGACTACAAAAGGAGTGCAAATATTTATAATGAGCCCCATTTGCATAGCATATCCCTGAGTCCTAATATAATTCAGTAGCATTTTTGGCAGATTTGCAACAGCAATAATAAGAAAACATGCCCTAATGGCATGCTTGGCCTCCTAGCTACGGCATTGTACATGACTTCACTTATGCTTTTGGGCCTTCTAATAGAACATTTTTTTTGTTTGCCTTTTTTTTTGTCCCCTTGTACCTCATTGATGAGGGCCATGTCCATGCTAGGTCTACCAGCATTCTTCTGACTCCCCCCTGGACTTACTTTGGTATTGCTGGGGCCAGTCATGAATCTTAAGGGCATTCTGGGAGCTTGGTCATCTGTGCTTTCTATCAGTGATTTTTTATTTTATATGCCCTACTAACTTTTTTGTTTTTCTGTCCCTGCTCTCTCTGGTTGCATCTCAGACCAACTCCCTGCAGTAGACCATGCCTCACCTTTAAGGGACGTCATCTGCGAGTGCCCTCCCTCCAGAATCGGCATGCCTGTGCCTTCTTTTGCTTTATCAGTTGACCAAATTGCAAATTGAACCACAGTCAGCTGGGGCACAGCACCAGAGCATCCAAGAATAATATTTTTTTCTTATGTGTAGCAGTATCTGCAGTTGAGTGCAAGTTTTTCGTAATTATAGCCAAAAAAAGAAAACGCTAGAACCAAATGAATGACTACACTTCTATAGATTTTAGTGCAGGCCACGTGTTTTTCTGTTAAGTATATTTAAGGAAGAGGTATTGATTCCTCCTACATATGTTGCTGTTTTTACTGTTGATAACATTTTTTTCTGTTTTTATGCGTTCCTATTGTTTTATTTCACCTTGAATAGAGAGTATGTCTAGCAGTTAGTAGAGAGGATAAAGTTAAGCCCTCATCTGCTCAACAACCTTCTGGGACAAATGGAGGAAAGAAATCAGGAACTCAGAAATTAACATATAATGGAGCCAGAGACTGAGATGCTGCAGAGCAGGAAACTTTTCAGGTTCATAATACTTTAGCATTTCAGGACTGAAATTCATATATCCAAAAAAGAGAGTACGTATTACTACTTGTTGGTATCAGCAGAAAGGCGGTATGATAACAGCACCAACAGATGATGCACTAACCCTGTGAGCAGAACTTGATAAGGTGTTTTAGTGAGCGCAGAATGACAACCTATTCTTTTATTCATGCACTGGTTAACTGGACAGAAGAGATGGACAAACGACCCTTTTCACGCATCACCCAAGCTATGGGTAGTTTAACTAAAACAGTAATTGTTACACATCCAAAAACATGTCATTGTTACTAGTACATAGTAATATCATAGTTAGAATGCACACATGAAATGTTTCACAGCATTGTAAAATGTGCATATATGATTACTGATCAAACACATAGCATAAAACAAACAGATGCATAGCAAACCACGACATAATTGTTGGGGTCATTAGAAAATTAATTAGTGGTATCTTTTCTGATCATGTGATGGTAAAGAAATAATTATCTGATAATCCTGGAAGGCAATCTGCAGCAGAATTAATGAATATTCTTGACATGCAGTTTCAAAAGTTGTTCTACATTTGTGCTTAGAGTAACCTAAAGATTTTTCAGATGATTTCCAAGTTACCAGTGAGGGATTAACCAGACAGGTAAAGGTCTTTTCTGAGGTTAGCTATCACATGTCCAGAGTGCTTCATTTTTAGTAGCAACAAAAAGATTAATTTTTAATCTCCAGTGGTCATTAATGCTTTTTTATAAGAATGAAGACTTGGAGGGAATTCAGTAAAGCCTACATGGATTCATTTTCTGTGTAAGCATAGTGGCACGGAGCTTACAGAGAAGTAAAAAGCCATGCAATCCAGTAAACAGAGCAGAGGGGCATGCATGAGTGTGCAGACACAGAAGTGTCTGTGGCATGCAAATCACCTCATAAGCAGGTGAATTGCATGCAAATGAGAGTGCTGGAGCAATCCAGCTAGCAGATAGGCAGTCCTGCAGACCCCGTGTCCGTGTCCTAAGTGTAGACAGAAAATTTCCATGTACAAGAAAGTAAAAATGGAACAGGGGCTGCAAAAAGCTCATTTAGAAGGTTAGAAATTGCACAGTAGTCACAGGTATGTGCAAAACTATGCTCTGTGTGTCCAAAAAATAATGCAAAATAATGTAAGAAATGAATTTTTTTTAATACCAATATTATATTTGTGCGGTGCGTAGCAGCAAGCAAACATGTGGTTATGCAAAAAAAATAATAAAAAGTATTAAAACTAAAAATAAGAAATATGTGTGAATAATGCATTATAGGGCCCTGCATAGAGTATGTACAATGGTAGATTTCAATGGTTGCTAAGGAGGCATGGCCCTGGAATAATGTAGTATTCAGGTTGTGTGCACAGATGTGTATGCAAATGAGCTGGGGTTACTGAATAGCAAAAATGGGCTACTGTGTCCACAGGTAAAATCTGTGTAGCCCCAGAACCATGTTGGTGTCCACAGAAGAGCTAGCTGACATCAAAAGGGGATGTATCACTGTATGTTTAAGCAGACTGGATCTCAGTGGCGGCACCCATTTGTGTGGTGCACCTCTCAGCTAAGCAAGGGGGTGTGTCCAATGCTGCTAAGCTTTGTTTAGCTACGGGGGTACATGTTTTAGCTGGTTTGAGCTATGCTAAGTGTGCCCGTGCATGGGGGTGTGTCCTGACTGCTGAGCAGTGTTTACACCAGTGCCACGGGTTAACAGGGCAGGCAGTTTTTAAAAGAAAAAAAAAAAAAAGGAAATTGCCTGGGAAAGCCAATCATGTATAAAATACTGATACTCATAATCCACTTATACTGGGCCTTTCAAACCCCTCATTGATGTACCTGGCAGGTGGAATGCATCATAGTTAGCCAATCACACAGGCTGCATCTGCAGCCGAGCACTATAAAGTATGCATGCACCCTACGATCTGATTTTTCCCCCATACTCTGCACCATTGGAGTACAGACTTGGGAATTTTAACTGACAGAATGCCAGGGGCTGTTGCTCTGCTACATCTGTATGTGCTAGAGGTTGAGGTCAGTGCTGATGCTGCTGCAGACAATAGGCCTAGACTGAGAAGGAGTAGAGTGTTCAGGCCCAGAGTAACCTTCCAGGGGCTACGTGAGCTGGAGATTATAGAGCTCAGGGTGGATAGAGGCATACTACAAGAACTCACCGAGCTCTGCCGGCCTCAACTCAGACCCAGAGCCAACAGAGGGGAACCCATCCAGTGGAAACAAAGGTATGTGTAGCCTTTAGAACACTAGCTACAGGTACTTTTCAAAGACCAACTGGAGACATGAAGGGGGTCTCACAGGCATCAGCATCCAGGGTACTCCACCAGTTCCTGGCTGCCATGCAAAGACATGCCAGTGAGCACATGTATTTACCCTGCACCCCTGATGAGAGGGCCAGCAGTATGCATCTCTTCTACCAAGTAGTACACTACCCTGAGGTATTGGGTGGCATAGACTGCACTCATGTACACATCAAAGCACCACCTGGTGAGGAGGGTAGAGTCTACATCAATCACAAGGGGGTATCACTCCATCAACTGCCAGGTCATGTGCAATGTCCAGGGCATTATCATGAATATGTGTGCCGGCAGCTCTGGCAGTTATCATGAGTCCCATATCTGGCATGCATCACAGCTGTACCAGATGTTTGCCAGGGGGGGCATTCCATACGGCCATCTGCTGGGGGATGCTGGCTATGCACTGGAACCATGGATGATGACACCCATCAGAAATGCACCACACACCTACTGAAGAACGCCATAATGAGGCATACACACAAACTAGGAACATCATAGAGCATGTGTTTGGGCTGCTCACGTCATGATTCCGGTGCTTAGATATGTCTGGTGGAGCCCTGCAGAACTTTACAGCCACATGTGCAAAGATGCTCACAGTATGTGCCATGTTACACAATATGATCCTGTGGAAACAGAAGCAGCAGGATCAGCACAGGGAAGGGACATACAGCCCCCCACCAGTGCCAAGATCTCCACAGCCATGCCCACAGATGGAACTGGAGGAGGAGCCCCCTGAGGTTGTCCATGTAGGCAGATGTAGGCATGCCCAGTATGCCCTGACCTTGGCAAAGAGGCAACATGTTGCACATGCACTGACAACCTAGGGTCCTAGGGACTGACCCCTTAATCTGACTCACATACATAGTAAAAAGGATGCCAGCCACACCACACGACCTGTACCTTACCATGCATTGGCTGTGTACTGCATGCATCAGACAGAGTCATCCCTAAAACACAGATATCTCAATGGCTGCATTCACAAGGTAAGGCACTCTCCTTTACAATAGACATATGAGGTACTAGACTATGGTAGCATATGTATGGACCTGCTACAGGGGGTCTACTTTATTCTCTCGAAAGCTGAAAAGGGTGACTACAAATAGGGCGACACGTAAAGAGCGAACTGTGAATACATTGAACGAACGAAATTGCAAAAAGAGAAGTGTCGAATTGTCATAGTTGGCCCGTCTGTGGTATTGCTCCATAAGGTAAGTGTGTGATAGTTATGGACCTTAGGGTTAGGGTGCGGGTTAAGGTAAGTGAATACGTAGGTAATGTATGTAAGGTTTAGTGCAGGGTTTTGTTAAGTGTATGTGTGCGGACTATTTAGCTCTGTAGGGGAAGTGTGCGGTAGTTACGGACCTTAGGGTTAGGGAGGGGTTAAGGATAGTGTATAGACAGTTGTGTATGTGGGTTTTAGTGTAGGGGTTAGCAGTAGGGTTTTGGTGCTTTAATTTAGGGTTAGAAGTAGGGTTTTGGTTAGTGTATGTATGTGTTTTTTTAATTGTGTTTGGGTAGGTAGTGTGTTGCAGGTGGTGAGTTGCCTGACTATGACAGTTCGAGGTTTTAAATTTCGCGGTTTAGTATGTTCGACATATTCGTGGTTCACTCTTTATGTGTCGCGTTATTTGTATTCGCCCCTTTCAGCTTTCAAGATAATAAAGTAGACCCGCTGCAGGTATGCAAGGGAATAGAGTGGGCTACTGGGCTACTTACAGAGAACAAACAGCTATGTGGGACAACAGGTATTCTGTCCAGTACTGGCTGCCCCATAATATGCATTAGGCCACAAGGCAGCAAACCCCACTGCAGTATGCAAGGGAAATGCCAAACACCAGGGTCATAGGAGAGACACATGACTGTCAATGCTAGAGTCCCCTACCCCCAACACAGCCACGTTCCTATACAACTGCAATAACAGTATGTTTTCAAGGATATAGCAGCAGACCACAAAGTCCCAGGGCTGTCCCAAACAACCTAGCTATATGTTCTATTTTCATAATATGCAGGGGTCAAAGTGTATGTCTGTCTGCTGTTGATGATGTGAGTAATTAGACCTCACTTTCTGGTGGCTGGTGTGGCTCAGTGGGCTAAGTACATTAGCATGGTTGATGGTATTCATGGTTCGAAGCTGGCTGCACCTACAACTTTTGTGAGGTACTCGTAAGACAGGAGTCTCACAGACTGTCAACATGTTACAATCTGTTACTGCAAGAAAGCTGGACAAAACCAGAGACAATGGGGGGACAGGGGGCCACAACTATAGACATTACACATGCTCTGAGTAACCTAGGAGGTGGCTAGTATAACAGCAGGTTGTAATAAGTCCAAGTAGCAACAGGATGTAAAGGCCATCATGTAACTGTGTCAGTACTTACAACAATTCAGTGGGCTCCATTAAGTAGTATATAACTAGAAAAGTACAACTGTCTGAGGAGCAGAGCAGATATATGGGGTGGAATGCTGGCCATCCTGCAAAACATGTACAGTCAGAGGTGTGAAGTCTGTAACCCTGTGTGTGGTGTTACATCATGTACCCCAGTCGCAGCACACCTACAACCACTTAGAGCAGGCAATCTGGACAAGGCCATAAACAGTAGTGGGACAAAGGCCCAGATATAAGGAAAAGGATTAACTAGTGGCCAGTCAAATGTAGAAAGTGCAGAGAATAACAGGTCATGCAGTAGCATGGGTTCCCTGATGTGTATGGAGTCAGTAACTCATATGTCTGTCATCATTTCCTAATGTCGATCTATAATCATTTGCCACTAATGTACCAGAAAATCACACTGCTATGTAAGCATACCATACATATGATGCAAAACCCTGTACAGTCTATTACAATCTGTACAGTCGATAGGTATGACTCATATATTATGTTCAGCATACAGCCGGGGAATCCCTTGGACAATATATCATGGAAGTGCTGGACTGTTGAATCAGCTTCAGCAGCCAATTGGCTGTAGCACTCAAAGTCCCGGACTGGAATACAGGTAGGTCTGGCCTAGAGTCACCTTTGTAAGTACTGACAGTCACACTGGGCATGCTCCTACACTTAATTAATTTCACCCCATGTCTGATGCCTCATCTGCCTAAAGAACTGATATGTGAAAATATCTCTGTGCATACAGCCAGCTATGTACATCCTCCACGGTTTTTCCTCGGTTTTGTGGATTATCAGCGTGAGGACATAGGCAGGATTCAAATTTTAAAGGAGCGATCATGAGATGGGCAAAGGAGTTGCAGTTTTAACTGCCCCATTATGGAATATCCCACCCGGCAGGAAATGAGACACTGCACATTAAATGCTTCGTATATATGCATCCTGTGTAAACTGTAAGTGTTAAAGTTGAATGATCATGTACACCACACAAGGAGTTCAAATACAATTAATAATCATTAACTACTGCAATGCAAGCACCTGAGGAAAATATTTTAGCTGTCATTAAGTAGGAGTCTGCTAAAATATGCTTCACTTTGCCTATAGCTCTCAGGCAGGATTCAGCATCACATTACTGCAGACTTACATAAATGATTCTGCTCAGTCTAAGCATGTAATTACTTGTATATAAATATTTACAGGTTATACTTGGAATGCTTACCCAAGGACAGCTTCAGAGTCAGTTTATTTAGCAGCCAACTTTGCACAGAGCAGGGGGTTGCAACAGACAGACTGACAGAAAAATCAGTGCAGTTAGTTTCTGCAGGAACTATAACTATATCATGGTTACGTTCAGGCAACGGTCTGTTACTATGCTCGAAAACCATTTTGGTTGGCTAAAAAACAAACATGAAAGCTTGAGTGCCTGTGGTTAACTGGAAGAAATCAGTAACATTTATAAGAATTGTTTATTCTTCTCAAAGCTGTATGTCTACAAGCAATGAGAATCCAGTCAGTAGCATTTTATTTATTAATTAATTAAGTAACCAAGTAAGGTTTTTATTAATTAATTAAGTAACCAAGTAAGGTAAGCTGGTCAACTTTTCAGTCACTACCTGACCTCACTGAGCATCAACAACACAATTTCAGTTGAACTTCTTACAGTTTTGATATCATATACTATTGTAGTAAAGACAGAAATAAAATAAGCAAAACAACTGGGTCAGCAAGTAAGAATGGCATCACCTAAGCACATCAGTAATGATTGTTATGTTTATTTGTCTCAAAGCAGCATACAGCCACAAAGTAATAGGCCCAACATATTTTATTGCTTCCTGACAGTGGTTTCATCTCTTACAGACCACAATGGCACATATGTGTGTTGCATTACTACAACTCCTTAAGAAAATTACTTTATAAAAAACATTGGGTCATCCTGCTAATAATAAGCAATTCATAATGTAGCAGTTAAATATGGCTAGAAATGTAAACATTTGTAGTTAGTGGTGCTATTTTAAAAACATTGGAATGTGAGTATAGCAGTTGTTCAAATCTGTTCTGTTGAGTTTTCTTTATATATAAAACAACATTTTGAAATGACATTTGCTGAACATGTTTATATCTAGAAAAATAGTTCTGAGTCTTCCAGAACCACAAAAGTTCGAAGGCCAGATAACCAAATTAAAAATTCAATCAAAAGTGATTTTTTTTTTATTTTGGTTAACTGGCTTTCGAACTTTTGTGGTTCTGGCTGATTGATGTTATTGGTGGTGTTCAGAGTTTTGAGTCTTGTTTTTGCCATGTATTACACCGCCATCTTACCACTAGCATTCTACATGTGGGATGATAAATCCCGCACATTCCTGCTACCTGAAATACCACTCTGGATCACAGGGCCTCAAGAATTCAGGAATATCTAAAATGTTCATCTTTCTTGAGGTAGTGGGGTATTGGAACAGTAATATAGAGGATTATGATCCAGTCCCCGATCATAACCTACTAATTATGTGTATGACCCCCAGATCCCAAGAAATTCACATCAAAAGCAAAGCTCAAGGGGTGAATCTTGGCCTCCATATCGAGAGCACACAAATACAAAGGCTTATGTGTGAGACATGGATGGCAAGAAATTCACCTCAGAGCAAAACTTAAGAATTGAATTTTGGCATATGCATGTCGAGAACACATAATAATGATTTATGATCACTGAGAAATCAATCATAACTTTTTGTAGTGCATGGTCCAGGTACTACTAGTTACTCAAAAAAAACAAAAATAAAACTAAATACTTTACCAGCTTTGAAAGACGGTAAAGCACTTTAAATATTGCCTTAATTTAAATAAGTTATTTTCAGACAGATATCTGTAAACTTCACTGATATATGAGGAAAGATAATAAAGGACAGTTGTGGATGAAGGAATGAACCTTTCCTGACACTGGACCATAACAGTATTTGGTGTGTAAAAATATTATACACTTCTAAAAGTGCTGCTGCAGTCCCGTGTTTTGCTGCAGAACTGCATAACAGGTTCAGTTTGGAGCGTAATCACGGTGCTCCAAGCACTACAAGTGAGACCTGAGCATAATTTTTTGCAGTTCATGAGGTTTTATCATCTCCATATACTAGTTACAGAACAAAATATAGTTTTTTGCCAGCTGTGCCTTTGAAAGATGGTAAAACATTTTAGCACCATAAAACAGCAGACAGAAACAAAGAAGCCCTCTGAAGAGCAAATGGCTTCAAAAGCTGTTATATATTCTGTTCTGCCACATTTTTGTAAGTGTGGCAGAGTGAAGTTCTGACAGCTCGTAGAAGCTGGCATACCTTCTGACGCTGTTTTTTTGCTAGCTGATACTGTCCCTGTTCATCCTTACATCAGACCCTTTCTTAACAGAGTGCTTAACAAAAAGTGATGTCACAAAGATACTAACCAAGTTTGCCTTTTTCTAAATATTAGAGTGTAATCTCAGCAATCACTTAGTTGTGTAAATGTGTTACTGTAGTCATTTCAGGGGGAGAGCATACATAGCCAGCGTTAGGCACCCACCAAAGAGATTGAGGAAGGTGGACTTGTCTGTAATTCATGTCCAGATTTGATGTACATTTTTTAGCTAGTCTTGCACAAATATGTTCATACATTTATTTTTATCTTGTCTACAATTGTGCTGAAAGATTTGTAATGGGGGTATAGTGCCTGTGAGAATGATGCAGAAAGTATAGATGTTGTTTTAAAGTGTACCAATGCAAACCCTGTTCTGCTAGTATTGTTGCGTGCATACCGGTAATGTTTACAACTACCATTGATGCTATGCCTTTGTTCTATGAACATTTTTTGCTCTGTCCTGAATTATTGTGCTGAGAGACTGGGAGCGGAGTTAGCAGCTGTGACAAATGTTCAGATATTGTTTTAATTATACTAATGCAAACTCTGTCATACTGGTATTGTGTATACCAACAATGTTTACAACTATCCCTAATAGTATGCCTTTGTTCTATGATAATTTTTTGTTTTGTCCAGAGTTATTGTGCTGAGAGGCTAGGAGTCTGGCTAGGGGCTGTGAGAATGTTGCACAGTGTTCAAATGTTTGCCTGGTATTTGTATTTTCTCATTAAAGCATGTGGGGTTATGCAATGCATTTTACTGCAAAATCTGTTATTCCAGAGTCTTTGTTCACTCATAAGCACATTGTTTTTTAATGTTACACCTTTGTATTTTTATTTTGTTTTCACTTCATCCAGAATTATTGTACTGAGACATTGGAAGTAGGGGCTGTAAGAATTCTGCAGAATGTACTGATGTATTAATGTGTGCTAATGCAAACACTCTTCTGCTATCAAAGTTTATCATAATAATGTTTTAAACTATCTCCGGTGTTGCGCCTTTGTTCTGCAATTTTTTGGCTGTGTCTGGAATGTTAAGCTGAGAGGTTACAAGAGGTATGGGGGTTATGAGAATGTTGCACAATGTTTAGATGTCTGACCTGTAGTTTTGGTCTGTTAACTCATCAAAAATGTGGACTCATGCAATGCATACTTCTGGAAACATTTGTTATTCTACCATCTTTATTAGCTCATAAACACAGTGTTTAAAATCTCTAATGTTGTGTCCTTGTCTTGTTTTTTTTTTATTTTGTTTTTACCTCCTGTAGAATTTGCTGAGACTTTGGGGGGGACTATGAGAGTTCTGCAGAATGTACTGATTATTTTAATGAATGCTAATGCAAACCCTGTTATTCTGATATCTAAGTTTATCATAGCAATGTGTGTAACTATCCTTAATGGTGCTCCTTTGTTCTACTGTTATTTTTGGCTTTGGAATTATGCTGAGAGGTAAGAGGTTGGTATAGGCTGTAAGAATGTTCCACAATGCCCAGATGTTTGTTAATTTTGGACTGTTCATCACAATTGTGGGGTCATGCAGCATATACTACTGCAAAATCTTATTCTAGCATTGTTATTAGTTCATAAGTCCAATACTTTAAATTCTTAATGTTCAGTCTTAGTGCTGTCTTCATGATGTATGGGTGTTGATGTCCTGTTTGTGAGAATCTGTGCAGCTGTCTGTCTTATGTCTCTGTCCTGTGTGATGGAGTCTGTGTGGGTGTCTCTCTTCAGTCTTGCTGTAGTGCTGTCTTTGTTTTGTGTCTTTGTGTCCTGTGTGCGGGAGTCAATGTGGGTGTCTTTGTGTACCTTTGTGGGACTGGCTACCTTTATGAGGTACAGAGGCTTGTCATAATGTAACAACATTGCAAATGCCAGTGTGTGTGTGTGTGTGTGTGTGTGTGTGTGTGTGTGTGTGTGTGTGTGTGTGTGTGTGTGTGTGTGTGTGTGTGTGTACACCTTTGTGTGTGGCTACCTTGCTGTGGTACAGGGGTTTGTCATAATGTACCATTGATACTAAATGCCAGTCAGTGTGTACCTTGGGATTAAAAATCTTTTTAATGGTCTGAATGTAGTAACACTACACAGTGATTTTTAAATGGTGCTGCATGAACTTGACAGGGAAGGGGGTGTGATGGCAAAGTGGGCACACTTTTTATATGCTCCTGGTAGAGCCTCTACCTTGAAACTTGCTGGTGCACCCAAAATGCTAGCACCAGCACTGCCCTTGCAGCAGTGTGCCTGTCTCGCCTATCTGTGTGCACTGGTTATACATTTTAAGGCCCTGTGACTAGCTGCTGGCCCTAAATAGTCCACATCTACCTAAGCATAAATGCGATCCACCACCACCACCTACATTTGTAGGTACAGAACACCTAAGTGACACATTTCAAGGGTAGCATGCCTGGTCATAGGGTATGCATGCAGGATTATGCTGTGTGGCCCCATTGTCCCTGATACACTGTTCTACACATATGCACCTAGGTAACCATGCACATATACAGCTGTATCTTGCTGATGTCATCTTTTCGCTGTGCTGCCATGCCATCCTGAGCCGCTGTATTGCCACTAAGTCTCCACAGTGTAGCTACTCAGTCCCTTGGAACAGAAAGACACACAGTTCTAAGAGACACCTGTAATTTTGCAACACTACTGCCACTCTAATGTCACACAACAAAGGTACAAACACTTTGATGTGTACTCATGACACATGCCAGAATACACCATCTGACATGGCATAACACTACCACACACTACAAAATGTCATGTAATGTAATATAGTCCCCCTCAGCATCAGTCACATATTTGCATGTCCCTCCATTGATGGTATGGATGGCAGGGATGTAGCACAGGTATCATTACATGCACAGGGTGTGGGGTGGGGGTGCCAAACAGTTAACATTGTGTGTGTGAGTCAGGAAGGGGTGCTGGTCAGCTGGGCAATGGAGAGGTGCCATGTGTGTCTGTTGGTGGCCTGCATGTGACAGTGACGTTTGAGTGGGTGCATGTATACAGTCAATTCAGGTGCTAGTGGGTATGTTGGACAGCTATGGACCATACATGGCAGAGTGGACAGTTCACCTTCTCCAGCCACAAACATTGGAACTAGCTCTGCCAGGAGTGGCAGTGGCACCACCATGCCCAGGGTCAAATATGGTGCTAGTTGCTGATGGTGACTGGTGTTTGCTGGGCCTTTGTCCTTCATGGGACCGCTGAGGGCCAGATGCCCATGTCTGCCACATTGTGGTGTGGACAGCACACTCCTTTCTGTAGTGCTGGAGGTACTGCCACTATGGGAGCATGAGTTTGCATGGCCACGTGGACTCTCAGCAAATGTATTTGCTGACCTACGTCCACATGTCTGACTCCTACTCCCTACTCCCACCAGATGTTCCAGCACAGACAATGTGCGGTCAAGAACTGACAATGTCTCACTCCACTGTCTGTCCACTACATCAGTAAAATGATGCATGACATCATCAATGTGGTGGAGGGAGTCATGAATGTCAGAATGTGTTGCTTCATGAACCTGAGCATCCATCTGGTGTTGTGTTCGGAACAGGCCTGTGCCTCCATGATGGAACAAAACATGCATTGAGTGACCCGTGATGTGACACCTGTGACAAGTGGTGGATGGGCAGCAGTCCTCCTTTGAGCACTCCTGTCAATCTGCCTCTGTGGGACCTCACCGATTCTCTGGCTATGGCTAGTGTCTACACTCACTGATGCCATTGTTGCCACACTTTCCTGTTCGATGTCACCACACTCTGTCCGATATCTGTGGCCGCAGGGGACTAGGCATGTGTGGGCATACTGACTGTGTCCAGAGACAATAGGGAAGGAAGTGGGATGTCAACCCATGGGGCAGATGCAGCCCCTAACAACCCTCCTGTGCCTCACTATCGCCACTATCATCATCAGAGTCCAATGAGACACTGAAATCAGGTTGAGAGAGCGACACACTCCAACCCCCATGGTCACATGTGAGGAGGAAGACAACATAAGTACAATACCACCTGCACTATTATGTATGATGATCCACACACACACACACACACACATACAGGTGAGGAGTCACAACTACATTACACATACCACATCTTATTTTTAATCCCATGCATAGCACACAAGCAGACTACAACATACACAGACAAGGCATCCCAGGCTGCATTCTACACGAACTACAGAACGAACTGGCACCCCACCTAAGTACCATGTTCAATCATAGCCTCAACTCAGGTTTTGTGCCTGCTGAATGGTGCACAGTGACGGTTATCCCACTCCACAGGGGGGGAGCCACCACGGACCCTGGGAACTACCACCCAATTAGCCTGACGAGCCTGGTCTGGAAGGCCATGGAACGTATCATCATGGAACTTATAAATAAAGACATTGGTAATCTCCAAACTCTGGACCCCACCCAGTTCGGGTTTGTAAAAGGAAGATCATGTCTCCTAAACCTGATAGACTTCTTTGAAGCAGTGACCAAAGCAGTAGACGAGGGTAAGGTGGTTCACACAGTCTATCTAGATCTTGCCAAGGCTTTCAACACCATCCTCCACTCTGGAATTATGGATAAACTCACTAAACTAGGTATAAATCCCTATGTCACAAGATGGGTTGCCAACTGGCTCACTGACAGAACCCACACTGTGAAAGTAGCAGACTCCAAATCTGACTTCAGAACAGTGACAAGTGGATTACCACAGGGTTCAGTCCTGGGTCCTCTCCTGTTTGGTATCTACTTCTCTGAAGTACAGGCTAACACAGAAGGTCTTTGGCTAACAAAGTTCGGAGATGACTGCAAACTAGGAGCCATAATCGAAACTCCTAACAATGTGGACATCCTACAAAAGGGCCTCACTGAGACAGATTCCTGGTGTCAAAGCCATGGCCTCAAGCTCAATGCCAAAAAGTGCATTGTCATCCTCTTTGGTAAAAACTCTGTACCCATGAACTACAACATAGGCGGTAGTATACTTAACACCAAAAGTGTGATAAGAGACCTCGGGACACAGGTGGACAGTAGTCTCTCCTTTGATAATCACATCACCACAGTAGTCAGGAAATCCTTCTATGTGATACACCTCAGCACAAAAGGTTTCTCATCTAGAAAAAAAGAGGTCATTGTTCCGTCTACTCATCACTCATTAGACCCATTATAGATTACAATGCCCCATTTGGTATGTACCTTGCAAGACATCTACAACAACTGGAAAGGCCACAGAAATACCTCAGAAAGAGGATTACCGGCCTCAAACAGATGCCCTACACAGACCGTCTCAAAAAAAACTCCAGCTTTACTCCGTCATATGCCGCCTACTCAGAGGTGATCTCTGCCTAACATACAAAGCTATGTTAAACCAAGAGCTGTTGGACATGCTCCACCTAAAGAAGTCCCAATCTCTCTGAGCTACATGCTCTAGGGACCTAAACCTTGTCACCACAATAAACAGAACATGCCGGAGGGATAGATTCCTGTCCCAGAGACTTCCTATACTCTGGAATAAACTACCTATCTATATCAAATAAAGCTCCTTATTAGTACTCTTCAAGAAAAATCTTGATGATTGGATGGGAAATAGGAAATTCACCCCAGGGATCACTTCTGTGGCTCTGTGCGACAGTTGCACAGGAAAATAATTTTCTTGGGTGGCAAAAGCCAGGGTACCTTTTTGGCTGGGCTTGTATAGGCCCTAGGGCCGATAGCCTAGTACCTACATATGAATCTATGAACCTATGAACAAGACAGGCCCTTTATAACATGAACTTAAGCTATGTCTGCTTCATGTTGCTATATACCTGTGAGATAAGCAATATGTTGGTGTATGTGATAGACCTACACCTAAAACACAGTGCACCAGTCTTCTCCATAGTATTGCCCCCTGTATAGCAGACTGCATAGAGCTTCTCAAAAATAAGTGCAATTGTGTTACTGCTCCTGCAAATACACAACTGTGATTACTGAGTCAATGCAATTCAGTTAACCCCTCTGAAACTAAACATACAAGTATTCTACTCTGGCTAAGTATATTAGTTGTGTCTACAGCAAAATGGCAGGCCTTAACATTCTTAGGGTATATATGATCCATAAAATAACACTATCACACTCATTGGGTACAGGACCTTGGACTCCAGCCACACATGATGTACCTATGGAAATGTGAGGGAGAGGTATTGTCAGCAATACCAAATGTGGTATTGTTACGGGATAATATGTGTGTATATCAACATGTACAGTAGTTAATGTGATACTACCTACATTCCTGACATTCTGAGTATGTGTACACACATGTGCATTAAAACCAACCCCCACCCAATGCAGATAGACCTGACACCTATGTACTGGTATGCAGAGGCTGCCACAATGACTGATACAGTATTACAGTGACGAACACAGGAGGCTTACCTGGATGCTCCTCTGCTGTGGATGATGTGGCACCCACCTCCACAATGTATGGGGTGATGGATGCTTGGGAGCTGGTGGTTGTTTCCAGGTTCAACAGGAATTCCTCTGTGGCTGAGAGTGGTTGTTCAGCAGCAGGCCTTCCACTGGTGGCAGCACGGTCCCTGGCCACAGTGGCAGCTCTTTGCTGTGCAGCATTGACCATATCTGTTGCCCGGTGTCGGACCTGCTCATATGCTCTGTCCTTTAGCCCTACTTGGTTGATTGCTGTGCTGAGGTCAGCCCAAAGCTCTGCACATTGTTCACGATGCTGGCGAATCCTGGACAGCAGAATGTTGTGATGCAGTCTAAGGCCATCTAGGATATCATTATTTTCAGTGGCTGAAAATGGTGGGTACCTCTGTCTATACATCCTTTCTGAAAGACAAGAAGACGGGAACACATCACAGGACCATATACTTAGCTATCCACTATGTACAGATCTTGCACATTGACATTGGCCTGCACTGTCCACTGCTGCCTCCCACGTCATACCCCGCAGTCTATCAACTCACTATGTATGTGGATATCAGCAACATAGTAGCAATACTGGTTATGTCCCTGTGTGCTGTGACAGAGTGTGCTATATGTCTCCACGCCCATCAATGCCATCTACAGTGGTGTGTCCCCTATGGGCAAAGTCCCAGTACCATGTCATACAGCCACTGTCCGACAAATAAGTGTGTGGTATTACAAGTATATGGGGACAGTACAGCAACACCAGTGTGCCACAATGACAGACAGCAATGCAACTGTGCTGTAGGGTATCTTCCTTGTAGGTGTCCTACTTCTCCAGTACACAGATGTTTGTGGAATTTGTATATGTGCCTGATATAAGTGGTCCTTTTGCCACAAACATGTGGATGTCTGGCAAACGGTTGGACAATAATTGATAGTTGTTCTCAGAATGTAGAGAATCTGGCTGTCACATGCCAGAACCCTCAGACAACAGTTATGCTACAGTAATGTGTCACAGTATTTATACCCTTATTTTGTATGACCAATATGTATACTCTGTCACTGAGCTTGGGCCTGTGTCCCCCACTAATAATGGATATGACCTGAATTCCTTCTGTAGGGGGTTGTCAGGTATGCTAGCCATAGCTTTCAGTTGATGAGGTGCGAATGTTGACAAAATAGTGAACTAGCCAGAGTACATCAGGAAAAGTCAGGGACACCTTTACAATGTTTGAACTACTCCTTTATGACATTCACAGACTGAGAGGAGTTGAATGACAGTACATCATGTGATATGACAGCTGCTTCCACCCTTACTTTCTGTCAATATGTCTAACACATAATCCAGTAGCATTCGTACAGAAGCCAACCATTGTAGGGAGGGTGTGAGAGGGTCACAGCTGTGATTTAAGTTACATTAGGCATGGTTGAGAGGCCTGCCTGTAGCTGTTGGACAGCAGAGTATCACCAACATGTCATTCCCAGAGATGTACTACAGGCCTACTGTTGTAAGCCCTATTCCCCATAACCGCATCCTCCCATCTGCATCCCATTATATGGGGACTTGTATTACATACCTGGTAGAGTGATGTAATCCTTTTGTGAGCAAATCCTCCAGAAAAATGCTTCCTAAATCATAGTCTGTCTTGTAAAGTAAGTTACAGACCTGTATTCCATAGTTAGCTGCTTGCCTTTTGTAGGTAATGCTCATTAACAGGTAATTGCCTGTGCATCAGTCTGTGGCTCAGACTTGCTAATTGCATCCAGAACAGCTGAGTTGCACTTTCTTTATCCAATGACATGACACAACAGTGCAATATTTAAGGCCTTCTTGTAAGCCTTGGCCCCTTTCTTAGTCTGTGAGATGGACATTAGTGAGGTGTGGAGACTACAGCATCGCAGAGGGTAGGTGCACAGTTTTGCATGATATGTTTGGCCATTGTCAAATGACTTTATGATTATGTGGCAGTTCAGAGTTAAACATTGTGAGCTGAGGTCAGTAAGGTGGAAGAGACATGTGAGTCTCAGACATTATACTCATCAGAATATGCATGCTGATGCAATAGCTGCTGGTTCTGTCAGTTCTGTGTGTTTGTAGGGGCAGACTGTGACACATGTCCCTGTCACTTGACCTTTGCCCCCACCCCTTTATGTATGGGTGCTGTGTAGATCCCTTGTTCTAGGGGGTTGTGAGGTATGGTAGGTCTGTAGCAGGTAGCTTAACATATAGCTGCATATATTGCAGGCTGCAGCTGCTGCTTTTTGCCTAGGACTCACCGTGGGGAGTGTGAACACATTGAAGGACAGCATGCTTTATGTGTCACTGAGGAAGCAGTGGCAGCTCTGTCATTACAGCAGAGCCAGGGTGAGGGTACCCATAACAGTCCAGTCAAGGCATGTGCTTAAAGTACATCTGCTATGTAACAGTGCCAATCAGAGAGTGGTTGGTGACATATAGGTAGGCTATATGAATATGTGCAGTGTGTCCCTACCTACAGGCCTTTGACTTGCTAACATGGGTAACAGTTAATTCAGCAGTAGCAACCTGTTTTGGTTAAAATTATATGACTCAGTCATTATGTGCTGTATTTACAAGAATGTAATTTAAGTGCAGCACGCTGGATTCAAACCCAGGATTGTGGGTGGCAAAATGTCCTACATGCATTGCATTTAACAGACTGAGCTACTGAGTCAGTGCTGCAGCAGGTGTATTTGCAAGATATATGTGCATGCATACAGTCTGTGATACAGGAATTGCATTAGCATGTGTTTTCTGATGGGTATGACATGTGACACTCTAATGTCTGTCATGATATTCTAACCTCAATCTTTAATGGTGTGCCAGTACTTTAGCAAACAGATATGTTTTTGTGAAACTATGCCAAATCTAGGGTGCACAACTGTGGACATTCTGCAATAGTCTGTACAGCTGACAGCTATACCTGCTATCCCAGGCCTCACGTAAATCCATTATCATTTATTTGGCTGTATACTAGTGTAGTGTCTGCATCACAGTCCCAAGTACAATGCTAATTCCCCATTACATGTACTTGCAGTGTGTCAGTGGCAATCAGGATATGCTGGTGGAAACACCTGTTTTAATTCAGAGCTGAGTGGCCTAGTGGGCTAATGCACTGTGCTGTAGTTGACAGGGGCCCATGTTCGAGACGTACAGGGGTCCTTATTTTGCAGATGCGCCTAAGACTGTCAGAAACACATAAGATGATTAAGGCACTTTTAAGCAGTTTTAAGTGGGTTTGTGCGTGCACTGCACCACTTAGCTCCGCTTAAGCCATGCTAAAAAGAAAAAAGGGGTGATAGGAAAGTGGTAAAATGGGGGCAAGGAGGGGGAAAACATACTGAAAGGCAGGTAGGGAATGTGCAGGACAGGTGTAGGAAAGGACCATAGCTCTCCATATCTTGTACAGCAACAGCTGTGCAGTTTTACAGAATTTGGAATTTGGAGCCTCATACCCCAGAGAGAGGGGTGATGGCAACTTTTTTTGTGGGACACGATCCCTTTTTTTTTTTTTTTTTTTAAGGAGAGGGTGGAATGTTGGAGAAGGGATACAGGTACATGTGGGGAGGTGTGTTAGGTAGGAGAGGGTGCATTTGCAGACAGACAAGACAACATACAGGGGCAGGGTGTGACACATGTGGAGGTTAAATACCTTGGATGGGGAGGATGTTGTGGAATCAGAGGTCCATGTGTCCCCAGATGGCAGCAGTGTGACTGAGCTCCCCACCCATGGGCAGTCAACACTGCTCCTTCACTGCCCCAAAGGTGGCTGTGTATGAGGCTGAGCACTGGGCCCACTATGCTCCTCCAAAATGGTGAGTCTGCCCTTAATCCAGCGCAGGCATTGCTCATACCCATGATGAACTATCCTGTGCACCATCACCGGTAGCTGATCATGGGTGATGACCCCACTTCCACCCCCAGTCCCAGTGGGGATGGGCCCCATTCCCTGATGTGGTTCCAGCCGTAGGCTTGGGTCCCAGACATGTTGGAACCTGGTGCCATGGCGGCTGAGGTAGGGTAGGCAGATTGCCAGGAACTGGCCTACCCAGTCGAGCTGTTTTGTTGAGGTATTTCAATATGTATAGGTTATTAATGAACAAACAATGAACTGTCCTGCACACCATCACTGGTAGCTGATCATGGGTGACAACCCCACCTCCACCCCCGCTTCCAGGGGGGATGGGTCCCTTCCCTTGAGTTGGTTCCACCCATAGACTTGGGTCCCAGACATGCTGCGACCCAGTGCCATGGCCTGGTAGGGTAGGCAGATCACCAAGAACCGGCTACCCAGTCGAGCTGATTGTTGAGGTATTTCAGTATGTATAGGTTAGTAATGAACAGACCATTTACTTAGTTATAACAGCATAACAGAGCATTGCAAATAAGCCAGTAACATAACATTGCATAGGTCCAACATAACATTTAGGGAACAACATATGTTAATAGTAAACTATTATAACCAATGTATAACAATACTAAATTATGATGAAGATGAGGGGTGGGGGGAGAGAGAAATACAGTCCATTAATACTAGTATAGGCTATATAGTTTTCAACAGTACTGTAATATACTCTAAAGGTTTGCCCTTCCTTTATGTATAACAGTGCCCTATAGCTGCTGTAGCATGTACATACCTCTCAAGCTATCCACATGTGACTGTACGGGCCAAGTAGTAACACCTACAGGTACACAACTACAAAGGACTATTACATGTGAGGTGGTCCTATATAACTACCAAGGTGTACTGTGGACTGATGTAGTGTGACTGTGCTATTGACATACGATTGTCGACGATAGATCTGTGACAGAGGGATTAGGCAACAGTGATTACAGTCTGTGATAGTGCGACACTTGAGAGACATGTATTGCGTACAGTACAGAGAGTATTCTACTATCATGCCATCCTTTGCAGGCATGGGGTTAGACCATCAGCAGACATTCACAGACAAACCAGGCATACAGCCATACCAAGATTACACATTTTATTTAATGTAGTCACTTTTATTAGTATTGTACTTGTTGCCTTTATTTTATGATGTCTTATCACATTTCTGATCAATGCTGTTAACACTTTGTTATATCTGAACACATAAATTATTAACCCATACTTAGGCCTACTGTACCCATTTACCTGTAATTCCTGTGGGGAGAACATCTGTTAACAGTACATAACTGATTCAGTAATATTTACTAGTACCTGCCACTGGATTCAAACCCTGATCTGTGTGTGACAAAATGTACATTAGACACAGCATTTAACAAACTGAGCTACTGATCCATTGCTGACTGTGGACTGACTAATATTTCCCTAGAGCTCACCTGGAAACAAAATATGACCTGGTATTAGTAATGCAGTTTTATACAAGAGTGCAGTGACACTCGAACACGCATGCATGAAATTCATGCATAACAGAGATACTAGGTAAACTGTACATTAATATATAGAATGCATGTGTACACAATAAACTAGTGGGTGGAAATATCTGTTATATGTAGAAACCATACTGGAGTATTGGGCTAGCTACCTGATCCATATACAGTTGCAGATAGTATATTTGCAGTCTATAGCTATTACAGTTTCATACTTGCCTGCAGTACTATACCTCGGAGCAGGAATGCATATAGCTGAAATGCAATGGTTAATACAAGACAATCCTAATATTCACAATATACTTTGGGTGTTTCTGGTATTGTTTCAGATGTTAGTGCAGAACAAATGTCAGTATGCATATATCTTGTAGTACAGCCCTAAATCTACAGTTCAGCATAACAGTCTTTCTTAGCTAACCTTGAGTCACTTAGTGATATTCTTTGTGATTGTATTTCAGAACAAATTTCATACTGTATTTCATGAACAACAGCCCTACTTACATACATATTGCACAGCACAACTTTATTAGGGGTGCATTCGTGCAGTTATTGGTATATTTTCAAGTCTTTATTCCACAACAGTTTATATAATGCAGGTGTTGCAATACAGCTGTGAATCCACAATTACTGCAGTAGAAACATTATTAGGTTTCATGCTTTAATCTTTATTGCACTATACTTGGCAGTAGTCAATTATTGAAGTAGAGGCCTACATCCGCATTTATTGCAATACACAAATCTGTACTGTATGTTCCTGCTGGCAGTGAATGAATTACTCTATCTTGTGTATTTCACTATAGATTGCAAATTAATCTGTACTCACTACACTCATGGCGCAACCTGGCCAGGCGTCCTGCATGGGCATCTAGGTTGTGAGCTCTCTCCTTTGCAGCTGTAGGGAGAGAAGCACACCATTATGTGTACCTGTCTATCACACATTAAGATTAGGTACTGGTAAAACAATGCTAACAGTACTTACAAACATGTGGGTCATTCCCATCCTGAGCATCCTGGACTTAGGTGTCCAGAAGTCCCCTCTTTTACTGCTTCATATCATCATAACGGTGGTGGACCTGTTCGCCTGTGCAGCGGATACCTATTGCACTGGTGAGATTGCATGCCAGCTGGTCCAAGGCCTCTGACTTGTACACTGATCCCTGGAACTGGACCTGCAGCAATCATGTTCATGGTCTTTAACCAGGAGTCCAACCATAACCCTGGACTCCAGAATGCCCCACTGCTTTACCCAGAAGCACACATCCTCTCCAACACCTGCCATAGTTCCTGCACAGTTCAAACTCCAACATAATATGCTGTATTCCCATCTAGTGAGCTTAATATAGCCTGTTTTCCTGCCCTTACACACCATTGGGCCATTTTTAAAACTGTGTCGTGTCACTTAGCACCTCAGAAACCAGCTTAGCTGAGCTGAGCATTGCTTAAACTGGCAATGCTTAGCAATGCTTAGCAGTGCACAAACCAGCTAAGTGCAGCCAAGTGGTGCTTAAACAGAAATTGTTTTAGCAGTGCTTATCTTGGCTTAGCATGCTTAGCAGAACTTAGCTGAGCACAGCACATCATGATTTAAAAATATTTGGCATAATTTATATTTAGAAAAGGATTGCTTAATTTCCCTTCCTTGTATTCAGACCCCACACCTACTGCACATAAGGCCATGCCTCTAACCACTTAGCTATGTGGAATGCTGTTGTACTTTTATATATATCTCTGAGCCAAGTTTAAGGACTGCTAAGTGCTGAGCCACTCAAACCTGCTAAGCTTTTCTTAAACTTGACCTCTGAATCATAAATTAAATGCATCTAGTTTCTATTTTTAGATCTCTGGCACATGTCAGTCATTGCACGCAGTGCCACGCAATCTTAAAAAAATATACATTTGCATTTATTGCTATCAGATACTTGGACAGTGCAGGGGGTGTGTTACTCATCTCTGGACACAGTTAGTGATGCACGTCATACACGGACTCAATACCGTCTCCCCTGGCTCTCCCTCAGTAACAAGCCTTCATTAATATGTATGGCACACTACCGAGGGGGATCTGGGCGGTGCAGTGGTGCAGTGGTTAATGCTGTCGCCTCACAGCAAGAGGTTCTCTGGTTCGATTCTCGGCCAGGGTGCCTTCTGTGTGGAGTTTGCATGTTCTCCCTGTGTTCGCGTGGGTTTCCTCCCACATTCTAAAGACATGCGTCTGGAGCATTTCTCCCCGGGCCTCCGCTGAAAACAGGATCTGTGGAACCTAGTCGGTCTTTCCCGGTCAACAAATGTTAAATAAAATAAAATAAATAAAACTATATACACAGCCACGGTACCTTCCCTGTAGGCTTTGCACTGTGCCTACATGAATTTTATTAAATCTGGGGTTGGTTCCAGAAACAGGAAGCTAAATTAAGAAAAGAATATTGAATCCTTCCTCTCTCACCTTGAGATGTAGTTTATTTTCTTTAGAAATGTGGCAAACTGAATGCATCGTCTGAATGACAGTTTCTTGGCAAGCAGGAGCAGTAGGTCCTATATACTAATCTATGACTACATTCACAGGATTTACTTAGTATAACCAAGGTTTGTGAAAAAAATTACCTCCAGTAATTGTAGCTGCCTGTTAGGAGACATATGGTTCCTACACTGATGCAGTAACTGTCTATAAGGACCGAGCAACTCTCACTAATAAAGAACTAACATTCTGCGTGTGCCTGAATAAAACATGTAAAATTGCAGATAAAATCATTAGAACTGCTCTGTGTTTATACGTTCCAGGAGTAAGAAATACTTTTGTCACTATTCAGCTTCTTCACTAACTTATCATCCTATCTGTTTTGCTTACTTGTTACTGAGAAATGACCACTTTCTATCCTTTATCCTATATTCTCTTGGCGTACCCCGCAAACAATTTAATATCCTCTGAATCTTAGCTGCCTTTTAATCCCCCAGTGACCAGTAGAACTGGGATCGAACCTTTATTAATTGTAATCATAAAATGAAAACTCATGTAATTTCATAAAATCGAATAAAAATTTGTAGACTAATAACAAACACACTTCTTGGGTTTGGGTTTCTCTCCATAGTTTACACATAAAACTACAGCTGTTTTCCTCACTGCAATACTCCTTTTCCCTAATGTTGCTAGTGCTGTATAGATTTAGTTGTGATCCTTGAGGTATTTGACCAAAGTTAACAATGATTGTTTGATGTAAGTTAACATTTGCCATGATTACACATATCGGAGACTAATGCTGTTGCCTGGTAAGATCATTACTGAATGAAGTTTTATGAAATCTAAATAAATTACGATCACTGATATCAAAGACAAATTCACTGTGTAGCACACTAAATGAAAATGCAGGTATGATTCCTGTAAGCATAACTTTAACAATATCCTTAAATCTAAAACTAAACCCTTATCATAAACCAAACGTTGTCCACGAACCATCAACTACCATGATAAGGCTAAGTCTTAATGCTCATGTCAGTCTAATTTTAGATCAAGGCCTAGCACAGGGACTGCCATATTACATTGTTATTGATCTTCTTAGGCTGGGAAATCAGGATCTGCATTCCATCCTGGTCCTCCATCCTTTTACATCATAGGTCATGAAATCTTGATCAAGCATTCTAAAACTTACTGTGGCTTTGTTTCCATAGTACTCACATGGTTTGCCTCTTATCTTTGGGCTACACTCTGTAAGTGGCTTCTGTGGTTAACTCCTCTAGTGTGTAGCTATCTGTTAACTCATGGGCTCCACAGGGGTTGACCTTGGCACCATTGTTGGTTTGTATGAGCTCAGGATGCCATTACTAGTAGAGAATTTAGCTATCTGTGTTACGCTGATGACACAGCTATAACTCTCTTTTTCTCACGTGGCTGAACATGATTTTATTTTCCACAAAGAACGGCTGGATTTCATACTCTAGTGTATGACTCTTCACTGACTTAAGGTCACCTTAACAAAGAGGGAGAGATAATTCTGATGTATGTCACTGCCTGTCTTTGTGTGTTCCTTCTCATATGTATGTCAGTGTCTGTCCTTGTGTGTCCTATTGCACCCTTATTTTTACGAGGGGAATCATCTGTAATTTCTGTCTTCTACATAAGATCTGGGTGTGATTTTTAAAGATAGTATGTCACTTAAGGTTCAGGTGTTAGCTGTTATCAAAAGATTTTATTTCTGTCTGAAAAAAAAAATTACCCGCCTCAAGCAAGATTTCTACATGTGGACCTTTCAGTGGTAAGCCATAGCCCATGTCCACCCACTTAGACTACTACAGCAATCTTAAACTTGGGATTCAGGATGTTGATCTGTTACATCAGCAAAATGTACAGACTTCCAGATTCAGGCTTCTGTCTAGGGATTCTTATTCCATTCACATCAATTGTGTAGTGTGGGATCTGTGCTGGATGCCACAGGCTACAAATATGCATTTAAAATGTTGCTGTTGACCTCCTAAACAGTGGACCGTCTGGTTCCTGCTCACTTTGCAAGATCACCTAGCTTGCTACTGGTAAGTTCCATCTCGAAGAGAACTAAGTGAACGGATAATATTTTTTCTCAGCTCATGCTCAGGTAACCTGTT
The DNA here is from genome assembly GCF_019279795.1 of Protopterus annectens. Taxonomy (NCBI): domain Eukaryota; kingdom Metazoa; phylum Chordata; order Ceratodontiformes; family Protopteridae; genus Protopterus; species Protopterus annectens. Next base: position 121,328,039 of record NC_056747.1, on the reverse strand, counting down.
CTTCACCTACCTGACACCAGTCCTCCAGAATTATTTACTTCCACTGTTACGGTCATATGACTCTGAATCCTGATTCCAAGGGGTCTTAAAATAACATTTATTCCGAAAATTCATGCAGACCTTGGCAGAGACATTGTTCTTAATTGTTACAATAAATTTGGTTTAACTTATTTATTGCCACCCAAAGTACATACTGAATGCCTATGTTTAGGTAAAGTGCTTAACTTTGGGCAATTAAATATTGAAATAAACAGAATCAGTACCTGTCAGTACCTTTTCCTCTAAAACATGAAACCTTCTAACAGATATACTTAATGGTAGTTGTGGTAATCATTAGTTCCTATAGTTAATGGACCTCTACATTATCTTACCACTTAAATTCCTTAACTCTGAACAATTCATTACTAACAATATGGAGCACCTTTAGTTCTTATTAGAAGCAGTCAGTCATTTTACTTGACAATGTCCTGGATTAGCTGAAGGAGGATTCTGAATGAATGTGGACTACATATGTTGGAACCTAGAAGTCAGTAGAGATTACATGTGTGTGTGTATCAACTTGTATTATATACAGAAATGTTAGCTGTTCTCTGTTGATATTGACTCTATAGGTTCATAGGTTCATAGGCGGTTACTAGGTTAGTGGCCTTAGAGTTCTTACAAGTATAGCTATTTTAATCCCAAGTTGCCCCAGTTGTCCTTGGTTAGATGGATGTAATTCACAGAGCAAGACTATGATAAACACTGACTACCCCTGTTCATGAGGAACATGTGTTCTACCCCCAGTGTGAATTTGTGGTCTCCCATCCATTTGTCCAGGTTGCAGTTGAATAGAATCAGTGAGGAGCTTTGCTTCACATGAATTGGAAGTTTATTCCAGATGAGCAGCAGTCTCTGGGAGATATATCTGCCTCTCCAGCATGTTCTGTTAATGTCACAGCCTAGGCTAATATCCATAGAGTGAGTGACTCATGTGCCATTTGACTTGTGGACGTGCAGCATATCCATCAGGGCAGGGTCAGAGACTGCCCTGTAGGCCACGCACAAGCCAGCTTTCAGCACCCTATATATGATACAGAGTATAGTGACAGTGCTTTCAGTCTGTCCATGTAAATCATGGTTTGGAGGCCTGTGTTTTCTTGGTGAGAAACATCTATGGTCTCAATAGCTGCTGCAGGTGTCTGGTGAGGTATATGCAGAAGGGAGCACTGTACTCTGTTTAATGGTCTGAAGAGGGTTGAGTACAGTGGAGTTATAACATCCTTAGACCTGGATAGGATGCCCTTACTTCTTAGATGGACAAGGAAGAAGGCTTTCCTTACCACTGTGGAAACCTGGTTGTCAAATTCAGATTGCTATCTAACTGTGTTCCCAGATCTTGCACAGCTCGGTTTGAAGTTAGGTGGGTGCTGTCAATACTGTAATTAGAAGTGAATTATGCTTTGTCAAAGAGGATAATAATGCACTTTTTTGCATTTAGTTTTAGACCATGGCTTTGGCACAAGTCATTTGTCTGTGTTAGCCCCTCCTGTAATATGTTAACATCATTGGGGGACTCAATGATTGCACCCAATTTTAGTGAACTTGGTAAGCCAAAGGCCATCTACTTTAGTCTGGACTTCCAAGAAATAGATTCTAAATAGTAAAGGGCCCAGCACAGATCTGTGTGGTATGCCACTGATGATGAGTCGACTGGTAGAGGTGGTGTCACCAACTTAGACAGTATGTGTTATATGGTGAGACAATTGGCTGCCCATTTACTGACATAAAGGTTATTCCCCTGCTGTAAGAGTTTCTCAATGATACCTGACTGGGGGATTGTACTAAAAGCCTTGGCTAGGTCAAGATAGGGAGTATGTACTGTCTTACTTTCATCCAGGGCTTTGGTGACTTTCTCAAAGAAGTCTACTAGGTTTAATAAGCATGATCTACTCTTAACAAAGCCAGACTGGGTTGGATCTAGAGTTTGAAAGTGGTTACCTATGTCCTTCTTGATAAGGTCCATAATGAGTCTTTCCATGGCCTTGTAGATGAGGCTGGTTAGACTTATGTGTGTATAGTTTTCAAGGTCGGTTAATGGCCTGCTTTGTGCAAGGGGATTACCGTTGCTGTTCTTCACTCTGCTGCAACAAAGCCAGTTCTCAGGCTATGGTTAAAGAGAATGCCAATTGGGTCCGATAGGTCCTGTTTTTGCCAAGTGGGTCCACTAGGTCCTGTTTTAGATTGCTTAATAAACAACCTGGGATGCTATCTGGTCCCATTGAGGTCGTGTTTTTTGGCCTTGGAGAGTACAGATATGATCTGATCTCTAGAGATACTAGGCAGAGGACTGGTGTCAGATATGTTTTGAGGTATGGCTGGTGGGGACAGGGGTTTGAAGTTTGCACCAAATCTGTCAGCTAGCAGGTTAACAATGTCCTCTGGTATAGTATGAGTGGTACCTTGTACCATGCACATAGCTGGGCATTCTCTTTTAGATTTTGGATGTAGTTAAAGAATACCTTTAGGTTATCCTTAGCTAGGGATGCTATTTTACCTTCATAATTAGTTTTAGAGGACTTTGCAAAATGTGCTTGTTCAAGCTGTGGAGGAAATTCTTCCTCTGCTGAGTCAGTTCCCTCTTGTTCTTAGACATCAGTTTCTTCCTTTTGTTATATAACTTATTTATACTTGAGGTCCACTAGGGTGGCTTATATTTTTTGGGAGAATCTGGTTTTAATCCTGGCATGCACAGCCAAATCTACACAGTTGCTTAAGTGTTTATATGGGGCCTTTGTGTACACCTCTGTATAGGAGTCATTATTGTCTGTGATTGCAGGGGTATAAAAAATCTTATACCATCGCTTAGTAGGCTGTAGTGTGCTTTGGAAAAGTTTTTACATTTTTTTGCTCCTGTGGTGGTGACAGGTTCAATAGTTATTTTGAACAAGACTGATTTATGGTCCAAACTTACCAGGGAAGGCATCACACAGGGGGGAGTACAGTGACCACCCCCATGTTGGTAAGTACTATGTCTAGGACATTTGAGTCCTTGTGGGGAGTGCAGATTATCTGTTACAGAGCATTTGTATTGATAAACTCCAGTAACCTCTGAGCAAGCATGTTCATGCTCATGTATGTCACCCAGTTGATGGAAAGATAGTTAAAATCTCCCATGACTAAGATGTCGGGTTGTATGGTGAGAGATTCCAGTAAGTACAGGTAGGCAGTGTGCTTTTCTTGGTTCATGGTGGAGGACCTATAGCTAGCAATGGTGTGGTAGGGTATTTTGCCTATAGTTAATTGGACATGGAGTAGTTCGAGAGATTCTTACTGTTTGAACAGTCTTGAGATATACTTGGCTTTAATGAAGATGGATACACCTCTACCTTTGAGGACTGTAGGTCCTTTTTCCCATAGCTCTCCTAACTTTACAGTTCTAAGGCTATACTATAGCTCTCCCATGTCCTTTTATCTCCCTCACTTCCATAAGGCTCTACAACTTTAAAATCCCTTACCTTTCCACTCCTTCTTCCCACTTTCCTCCCCATCCACCTATCTCATCTACCTCCTACCTCTATGCTCCGCCTCCATCACTAATCATTCCCTCTGTCTCCCAACCTAATGCTCTCTGTCTCGTGTATTACTGCCTAAGCCCTGCAATCTGTGTTACTCCCCTCTCACCCTCCCCCAAGGTCACCTATTAACCTATAAATATACCCAACTACTCACGGATGCCATCTTTCTTTCCCCGCTCTCTACCTGGCTGCTGTGCGTTCTGTCTCGGATGATTGACCTAAGCTGAGAGTAAGCATTTACTACTTTTATTAGAAATACTGCCTGTAATGTCTGCCTACTTAAACAGAAATGTCCTAACTTAAACTGAGTGAACTGGTTTGGATGCTTGACTTGTATTGAGAATCAACATTTTCTGCTTGTAATAACAATACTGTTTGTCAATATCTGCTTTTTAATCACTATTGTCTAACCGACAAATACTATGTATCTTAAGCATGATTTTTCTCACTGATGGACTGAGAATTGTGCCGATAATTACTCAATCCTGTTTAGCGTCTACACGTGGGCATATAATTTGTGTGTATCATAGAATGACATTGAGAAAATCTGCTTGTTTAATAAGTAGAGTCCTATCTGAAGTCTATAATGCTTGCTGTGTAAAGCTTTTTATACTCAGCCGCAAACCTTTCCTGCTATCACATTTATCTAGCTAGAGTTCCTAGGAAGCTTATAACCGTACGCTCGAACTAGGGACACATTGTTGGCAGCTGAATGCTTACTGCTTATAGCCCTAGTTAATGGCTGCTTGAGGCTTATCTCTCTTAGCTAGTCGCAAGATAGTATTATTTGTAGCTGTACCTCTCCCTGGTTATGTTCCTATTAGCTGTGTAAAGCTGTCGTATTTATTCTCTGCACGTGCCCCGGAGGCTTTTACCTCGGCATGTATATAGCAATGAATAAGGTTTGCTTACATTTGCCATACCTTCTTTTTTGGGTAAAAAGTTAACAAAAGTGGTATGCAATCGTTCGATTTACTGTTCTTTCTCTAAAGGTTAATACCTTGGCAATGCTGAACTTGCGGTACTAATTTCTGATAATTGAGGCTACTGCAGAGATCACTTACTGTAACTTTGTCGATTTGCACATGTTTCTGTCTCTCGCTGTACACATTACCAAAGAGAGTCAAACGACAATTGGGGAAGTAGCTGTTTTATCTTAGAGGCTAATATAGTACTGCATTCCCACAATAGCTCGTAGTTGTTGGTTCTGATTTTACTCACACTGAATAAATGAGGCCTATGCTAATCTCACTTAAACATAGAACACAGGTCAGTCTTGAACCAATTAGCCATATACAAACGACTACCTGATTTTCAAAACCACATATCTCTTATATTTACCCTATTATATAATAGTTTAAGTCAGTACTTTAGGATTTAACATCTGCTTTTTGTGTATGGCTTGCTGATAGCCTCATTTAATAACTAAAGTATGGAAAACTATTCCCACTGCTCTTATATTCAAGCTTTCAGCATGTCATAAGAACTGTTGTTAGACCTCATTGAATTTATCTGTGTATTTAATTTTATTGACTAGATGTATTTTAACATGAATATATTTTAACATGAATACATTGTAGATGCTTTTAGCAAATACTTTTAAGTGTATGTGATATACTTGAATTTGCTTTTTTTAACATTATCACTGTTAGCCTTACTATCTTCTCTCTCCTCCTACCCTTCACTAGCTTGGTTAATTGGTACATTCAAGAACCTAACTACCCACCTACTACCCTCCTGCAAGACCAGAAAGTTCACCAACTAAGATTACTCCCTTCATCTCCCTGAGTAACCAACTCAATAAAACAGTGAAAGTATGTCCTGTTTCTGTATGTTTGTTCTAAATTAAAAGACTCTCCTACGTTAGGTAAGCTTCCTACCCAGGATAGCCAGCAGACAATAACCCCCAATCTCCAATTTCTTACTAGTGCTGAATCTTACTTTAGATCTTGCTCAACCATTCCTATTGCTATTCTTATAGTATCTTTTCTCTCTCCCTCCTGCTATCAGCCCCCTGCTTAGGAACCAGTCTTTGCAGTTAAACAACTGGCCACAAAGTGGCACCTTCCAACTAGCCTAATTGCACCTCATACACTGTTTTCTAACCTCCCTCAGCCCTTACTTACTTTGTCTTTTAAACGGAGTCTCTTTCACTGACCTATTCTTTTTCAACCTTCCCTCCCTGAACTTGCTATACAATACTCCTACCACACTCCTGTACCCCAACATAGTATATCTCCTCAGATTAGCCTAATATACCATTATACTTCTCTCACTCTCTGACCTACCTGCTGTTTTCCTCCACTCTATAGATTGTCTTCCTTAGTAATACACTCGCTTGTGTCTTCCGGCTCCGTTTGCCCTTCGGGCTCACTCCGCTCCCCTACCACGCCCCCAATTTCCACCCGCCCCCAGTGTCTCTTAACTTATACCCTCATAAACACACACCCTTTTCCATCAACCAATCATACTAAAACTACTAGCCACACCCCTACATTTCTATCACCACTCCTCCCACGAATATATCTCCACCCACTAACACCGGCCTAACCTTCCATAAGTCAACCCCTGCTCTCAGTCCTTCCCCTCTAATACCTACTATACACTCCTCTGCCATGCCTGACCAACACCAATCTTTACTAGTACTCTTACTCCTAGCTACTCTTAACACTACTTACCTCCTAACCTCCTACGAATATTCCCTCCTCTCTACTCTTACCATCCCTGCCAAACAAACAATAACACTTTATCCAGCTTTATCTACAAACTTTCTCAATGCCCTCTACAAGCCCAGTTACTATCAAGCTAAATATCATCGTCTAATTCATATTAAATACTCAATTCTAAACAATAGAAAATGACTTGACTACCAATGTAAGCCTCTCCAATACTACAACTTTATACTACTCCACTCCTTAATAGATGAAGACATTCACCCCAACCCTGGTCCAAACCCTTCCCCACCCCCCCACTAACTGCAAGCAAAACAAAACAATCCCTTTATCAGCAACCAAACCTTCCAAATCACTCTCAATAGCCCATCTAAACATACGTAGTATTTGCAACAAAATACCACAAATTCATGCCCTTCTAGATGTTCAGCAGTTTGACATCCTCTGCTTAACAGAAATTTGGCTAAAACCCACAATAAAAGATAACAAAATTTTCCCCCCAGGCTATAATATCTTTAGACAAGACTGCACTAATAAAAAGGTGGAGGGGTAGCAATTCTCTTTAAAGCAGGACTAGAAATTACCAAAATAAATCATAACCTACCCTCAGATAATAATGTAGAAATAATTATGTCTAAACTGCAGCTTAACTCTCGTAAATCAGTTAACATCATCTGTACCTACCCTCCCCCAGGTAAAAATAATACAATACTAGAAAACTTACTAAACTGGCTTTCTTCAAATCTCCCTCAGGAAACAATACTCCTAGGAGACTTTAATATTGACTGGAATTTATGTAGCCACACTAATCCATCCACCCTGATTACCCTGTTTGGCTTCTCACAAGCTATAAACTCTCCAACTAGAACAAATAAACTTAACTCATTCACTCCAATGGTGCTCAGGAAGTTTACATTCTAACTTCCAATGGGCGGAGCCTAAGCCTTTTGACTGAATCAAATTATTGCCTCACATTTCAAACAAATGCTCATATCTCTGAAACCATAGAGGTTACTATAAAGAAGTATGCATAGCAAACTCTTCAGCACAAACTATTTTTAAAGTGGTAGTATTCTTTAGGTTCCAAGTCTTAAACTTGAATTTTATTAGTCACAGCAATCATTACATTTGTAATATTTTGTAAACAACTTAGAATATCTCAGCAACCACTCAAGTTACACATGTCAGCAGCATTTTATCCATTTGACTGAGAGCTTTCACACAAGGCTAAGGAGTTCTGTCTGTGTTACTTGGTTGTTGAGATATTTAAAAAAAATGTGACAATTATATCTATATAAATTAATATCATAAAAACAACAGTTAATATCTATTTACTTGCACTAGACAGAAGTCAAATATTAATGCAGTTGAGTTTGTCATTGTGTAAGCTTTAAGACAATTTTTTTTAAAACCTTGTACATAGCATTGTTTTGGAATTATTGATGCAAAAATGAACAAGCAATATTCAACACCTAGAGGCGTCAGTAGGAGTTAACTGCAGCTGCACCTGGAGGCTTCACTCGGATATAATGAGTTAATAATAAAGAAAGTATCCTGGACTGGATACTAACAAATAGCCCAGAACAAAAATATACAACAGGAACCCTCCCAGACGACTTTAGTGACCACTCTCTAATATATATTATCAGACATAAAACAAGTTTAGCTATCCCTATTTCAGTCAGAACAGTCCGTAGCAAAAAACATTTTGACCATGAACTGTTTCAAACTGAACTTACGCAATGCAACTGGTCACCTCTTAAGTCTCTCCCTATAAATGAAGCTATATTAGACCATCATGCCCCAATGCGCTCCATAAGAATGAAAACTAAACCAGCCAAATGGCTCTCAAATCATACTAAGAAACTAATCCTTAATATAAACAAATCTTGGGCAAAATGGCGTACCACAAGGAATAATACTGATCACCAAACTTTTAGACAACAAAGAAACATAACAAGAAAGCTATCCTACAAGATAAAAAGAACTTTTATATTCAACTACAACAATCATCCCTTCAACAACCACAAAAGTTTTGGACTACTATTAACACACTACTATCACCAGGCAAAGTAGCCACACCTAATCCACTAGGCTCCAACCTTGACTGTCTAACCCAAACAGCAAATGCCTTTAATAATTTCTTTGCTACTGCTATACTAAATCTAGCAAATCAACAAAAACCTGATACTTCCAAATTGCCCACTCCTAGCTCCATTCTCCCCCCTTACATCTCGAACCTATACCCACCTCCTATATCTCCTCCTTACTTCAAAAATTAAAACTGACTACCCCCTCAGCTGATAAATTACCAGCAGATTACCTTCAAATAGGAGCCAATGCTATTGCCTATCCCATCTCCATATTGATTAAAAGAACCATAAAAGAAGGCACTATCCCATCTATGTGGAAAGTCTCACACATTATTCCTCTTCACAAAGGTGGAGACTCCACTGATTTCTCCAACTATTGCCCCATAGCTCTACTCTCTCCACTCAGTAAAATAATGGAGAAATGCATCCACAAACAATTACTAAACCACCTACTCCACCATAATCTTCTAGCTAACTGTCAACATGGTTTTCGGCCATTCCATAGTACCACCACAGCCTTGTTATCCTTTACTAACAGTATCAACGAAAATCGCAATAAAAATATTCCTTCCTCAGCATTCTTTGTAGACCTATCCAAAGCCTTTGACATGGTCAATCATCAGCTTCTCCTCCACCTTCTGAAGTTCCTCTCTCTCGACAATCCTGCTATGAACTGGTTTACATCTTACCTGGAAAACCGAAAAAAGTGGTTCTCTGACAAAACCATCTTTCAGACCTCCTTTCCACCTCCCTAGGTGCCCCTCAGGGCTCCATTTTAGGACCACTATTGTTTTCCATTTTCATAAATGACCTTCATCTTTCTACTCCACTCTCTACCTGCATTCAATATGCAGATGACTCTACCATAATCTGTTCTGGCACATCCCAAACTGAACTTCATTCTCTCACACAAAAAGCTTTCACCACTATAGAACAATGGTTCTCTAACCACTGTCTTCTCCTTAACCCAAAAAAAAACAAACTTTTGCTCTTTACACCCTCTTACTTGTCTCCCCCTCTTGATTTCACACTCACATCCAGTAATGGCACCGTTATTTCTCCAGACCCCACCACCAAACTCCTAGGTATTACAATTGACAATTAACTAAAGTTTGACAGTCACATAAACACCACAATAAAGACTATTAACAGAAAACTTGGATCCCTCTATAGAATTAAACCTTTCTTAACACCTGAAGCCAGGACCACAATATCTAGAACTCACCTAATCTCTACCCTATTATATGCTTCTCCCATATATACTAATCTTTCTAAAAATAACCTTAAAAAACTAGCTAGATCATACAACAATATTGCCAGATTTGCTACAAACACTCCTTACAGGACTCATCACTGCCAGAACCTAAAACAACTAGCCTGGCTTGAATTACCTCACCAATTACAATTCAACCAACTTATAATTGCCCACAAAGCCCTATACCAACCCAACAACACCCCAATTCTTTCTACCTTCATAAGGTCATATAACAACCTGAGGAATCTACGTTCTGCTAACAAAATATTGATTTACACTTCCTTATCATATAACTCAGCAGGCGACTCCATATTTTCTAACTCAGTTGGTAAAATATGGAATCAATTACCACAAGACCTTACAACCCTAACGTCTCTCCCACTATTTAAAACTAACCTAAAACATTTCCTCTCTAACCACTGGTTATGCTCTTGTACCAACCCTGACTAACTATTATTCACTAATTTTCCTGTTTCACTTAAAACAGAATATTCCGAACTATAAACACCTTTATGTAACTCTCTATAAACTAACATTTTTTCTTAATTTCTAACATTATCATTCCTGAGTACTACTTTCCATGTTTGATTCTTTAACTCACTTTTTAACGGTACTTTTTTGTAAATTATGTATTGGTATTTGTAAATTTTTACAAATCAAAATATGTAAATTGTAAATTTTTGTTAATCTGATGATCCATCATTCTATATTAATGTTATTTTCTAATAGTTGTAAGATATGTCTCTGTGCTTTTTTTTTTCGAGGATGTTTTTAGTATGTTTTTAATATGTTTTTTACTGGAGCTTTTCTCCTCGGGCCTCCACTGAAAATGGACATGTATCCAGTTGGATTAGCCCGGTCAACAAATGTAAAATAAATAATAAATAAATAAAACCTTTGGTTCTTTCATGTTCATTTTGAGGTCTGAATGTGTGGAAGGCATTGTAACCTTGCACAGCCGGGGAGCTCTTGGTGGCCTTGAACCATGCTTCATAGACTGCACAGATGTCAGCATCTCACAAAGTGAGGAGTGCTTCCAGGGAGTGCAGTTTCATGTTTAGACTCCTAGCACTAAGCAGCAGAACCTTGAATTTGTTTTGAGTGGCTTTTGTTGCATCGGAAATTTTGTTGTTTTGACATTGCCTAAAAAGGCACTATGGGGGAGGCAATCAACTTTGCCAATATTCAAAAGCCTAGAAGAGACATATGATCTCCACCTGTCTCTTCTAGGCAGATGGTCTCCACCTGTCTCCACCTGCCTAGAAGAGACAGGTGGAGACCATCTCTGCCAAAGCAGTGTGACCTGTTGAAAATATCTTCCCAGGCTGACAGATAATGGATCCTCCTGGACCGACACCACAAGCTAAGCCAATTGTTGAAGTTGATCATTTTTTGTTTATATTGTGGCATCATCCTGGATAAAAGTAGAATGCTAATTAGGCTAAGGTCATACCTGCCTGGGACACATAATCTGAGAGTTCAGTCATGAATTCAGTCATGTGTCTCTTCATATAGTCCAGAGAGGTACATCTCAAGTCATTCACCCCAATATGGACTATGACAGAGTCATAATAGTATTTGTCGCTGAGTGACTTGAGTGCGTGTGTGATTTGATGGAGCCTGGCACCTGACAGGCAGCTGACCTTGACCTTCTCCTTGTCCAGCCTGATGAGGGAGACAGCTGTGTGTCTCATTATAGAGTTACCTATCACCAAGACATTAGGGTTTAAAGTGTTTTGCCTTAGGGGCTTATTTGCTGAAACACTGGTGTATGTGTTATTATGTGCAATGGTTTCTATTTGCATGGGCAGTGTGTGCATATGATTTGAGAGGTGAATTGTGGGTGCTGACAACTTGTTTGATGTCTGGTTTGTTGTTGAGAAGTGATTCCAATTTCATAGTGTAATTACATCTCTCACATAGGGTATTTGATTATTTTAGGAGTAAGTGGCTGTCAGCATACATGAGGCAATTACTACATTACCTCAGGATGCCCATGTCAATCAGGCTGTCCTGTGAAATGATGGGAAACTGCCCATCCATTATAGCAGGTTTTTACCATATGTACTATTAGGGAAGGGAGTGAGCTAATTTGACCAGTTTTTGTGCTAGGACTAACAGAGGTGCCAGCTTTATAGAAGGCTATGTATGATAAGTGTGGCGATGCTGCTCAGTGTACCCGTAGTGCAGTAGGGAAGCTTGGGAGGGTTCTACTGACAGATGTCTAGGGAAAATTGAGTTTCAAGATGTTTGTGTCTATACAGGGCATTGCTCACCCCAGTTTTATGATGTCCTGCAATGTGCAAATGTGAGGCTTCAATGCAGGAGAAATTAAAATACTTTTAAGCTAATCTACTAATAGGAAAGCACACAATGAACCTTCCTCCAGCAATCTCCAGCTCACACAAGGCTGGATCCTCACTCTTCTGAATCAGGGGTGCAGGAGAGCCCTTCTTAATGTAAGATGGTTGATTTAGTGCTCAAGTACATCAATAACAGACTAGATTCATCAGGTATGAATCTAGTCTATGCTATCTAGGTATCAGAACAGTGCAAATCAAGTGCAGAAAAGTGCAAAAAAATACTTAGAGCCCTTTTGTGTGTTTCACAGCTCAAATAGACCAGGTAAATACCTACTGCCACCAGCTGAACAATCCTAGTCCTCCCAATGCAAAAACCATGTAAAGGAGTGTTCAGAGTGAAATGCTACCACAAATTAAGTTAAATGGTACTAAATACTACCACAAACATAAAGATATAGATACAGCCATGTACTTTAAACAGCTTATAAAAGAGTAATTGTTCAACACAAGTTGTGATGTCCCCTCCTCTGGGACAGTAATTAAGGAACCTGAATCCTCACCACTGACACTTGCGAGGGGCATTCTCGTGGAACAAAAATAGATACACACAGTATTTCCAGATGTAGCTCTCTGCATCAAGTATAATTTTCATTAAGAGCACACAGGAAATACACTCATTCTGGGGGCTGGGTCCCCCCTCTCTGTCTCTCTTTTCAGGCCTCACTGGCACAGCAGTAGAGTTGAGTCCTCATCTGAGAGTCCAAGCCAAGCCCTCTACCACTCTCTCTGTGAAACCAGTGTTCTGTGTTCCTGCTCCAAGTAGCTGACACATATACTCTTTGAGATTTGATTTTCACACACACACACACACACACACACACACACACACACACACACACACACCTGGAAAAGGCTGGCATAGATTTGCTAGCTATGCCCCTCTGCCCAGACTATAAGGTTGTTACTGACACCAGACACTCCAAAGGCAGCTACTCTAAGGCTCTTACAAGGGTACCCAATTATACCTGAGTGAAATTAATACTAATACAAATGGTAGTGTTGACCAAACAGCAAGGCTTTCAGGAGTGGTCACAGTGTCACCAAATAAATATAAGTATCCTCAAAGGTTAAATATTCTCTAAAGGACCAGCCACAATGAAATTTTAAATATATGTAATAATAAATAATAAAAATAATGAAAATACTAAATATATATTTGCAATAAACACCAGAGTTTCAGACACAGGAAATATTAAAAATACCCCAGATGGATAGAGTCACACAGTTAGAGAAAAACAATACTTAACTAATCTCACTATATTTTTCTGACTGATCTAAAGAATTACTATTCCCTGGTTACTCACTAAAGCAAAGCAAGATGAAGTGGGTGAGAGGTCATTCTATGTCAAGTTCCTAAAACAGACTGCTCTGAGACTTCTCTCCCATCTGGTATTAAAACATTATTTTAGTCCTGGATTACAGAATGATATCACATACATCTAGTCATCTGATTCTGGTTCCCATACTACCCCCTTTCCTAGCAAGTGAACCAGAATCTAGCACATATGTGTCAATAATATACACACAGAGGACTTTGCTAAGATCTGTTGCAGCTTATGGAAGTTATAAAACAATTTCAAACTTCCACCCTTCCAGAGTAGTAATTAGTTCATCCCCAAGGACAATACATAAGGTTTCCTAGTACAGACTTTTTGTCTCTGGCTGCACTGAGACCTGTATGAAGCAGTCACTACGGCTTATACCAAGTAATTTAATTTCAATCTATTTTTCAAAGTTAGCTGGACTGAGATTAACCTTTTCTCTTCCAATATAGTCTGTTACAATATATTCGTTTCAATAGTTACCACACAGTCTGACATACAGGTATACTTCTTTTTCTGTCTAGTAGGATCCACTGTTGGTACATTTCTTTTAACTCAAGTAACTTTACAAATACATTTTCAACACAATCACCTGTACAAATCAGATTGATATAAAATGACATATAGTTCTTTACAAAACTCCAGCTAGCTATGCTGGCATATGTTATACATCCACTGTCCTACTTCTCCTGGCATAGCTGGCAATACCTCACATCATCACAAAAGTACTTTGCTTTGAAAAAATGAGCCAAGAGCCACTCAATTATACAGAATTTATCAAAACACTAAAAAAACAAGATAAGCTGATTAATAAGCCTTCCAGCCAATAAAAAGTAGAAAAAATAGTAGAACAAGAAGTAAGGAAAGAACAACATAAACACATTAGATACAAGGACAATTTAAGTAAAGAAGAAAAGTATTGTTTGGATGAATTGAAAAATAATTCTAGTATTCGGGTAATGAAACCTGATAAAGGGGGAGGGGTGGTTATAATAGACAACATTCATTATGAAAGTAAAATGAATAGTATCCTATGGGAAGATGGAAAGTACTCTTGTGTTTCAAGAAATGAAGTTAATATTGCATATCATAAAATTGATTTAGGCTTATTAGATATGGTGCAAGAAGAACTAATTGATTTTAGCATCTATAGGTACTTAAAGGTAGACAAACCTAGGATCCCCTCTCTTTTTGGGATCCCAAAAATTCACAAACATGATACTGATCCTCCCTTCAGACCCATAGTTTCTGCCGAAGGGTCAAAAACACACCCTTTAGCCAAATATGTGGATACAAAATTAAAAAGAACCTGGGTAGATAGAGATTTGATACTGAGAGACTCCTGGGACCTGTTGAAAGCTATTTCCCATGATTTATACGAGGAGAATTTGTTATTTGTAACCATTGACATAGTGGACTTGTTCTCATCCATTCCATGGAAGGAAGGTATGGAAATGTTTGAAGAAATAGTTTACCAAGATAGAGAATTAACTCAAAAAGAAAAACTGGTCAACACTTGGTTAATGGAGATGGTTTTGAGAAACAACTTCCTGTATTTCAAGGGGGAATGCTTTCAGCAGACACAAGGAGTAGCTATGGGGGCAGCTTGCGCCCCAACTTTTGCAAACCTTGTTTTGGCTAAATGGGAAGAGAAATGTATTATTCCCTCGGAATTCAGAAACTATTGGAATTTATATCGTAGATTTTTAGATTATATCATAAGTTTTTGGAAGGGAGGAAGAGAAAAACTAGAAGAATTTCTGGATTATTTGAATAAATCAACCCAATTTTTAAGGTTTACACATAAGATTTCAGAAAAAAATGTGCAATACTTAGATATAGAAATTTATAAGGTGAACAATAAATTTGAAACAAGAGTATTTAGAAAGGAAATATACTGTAATTCCTTTTTGCATTTCGATAGTGCCCACCCCCTTCACTGCAAGAAAAATATTGTAAAGGGGCAGTTTGTAAGGGGGAGTCGGATGACTAGTGCAGACGATGATTTTGAGGTAGAATGTGACTTTCTAGAATCTATGTTCCTCGAAAGAGGATACCCTTCCTAGTTTATCAAGGACATTAGGGAAGAAGTAGAAAAAGGTAGAATTAATAGGTTCCAACCAATTTTGAATAATGCTGGTTGGAAAGAAACAGAGGAGGTTAGCAAAGATATTAATGGTTCTAATTACGAGCATGCATTAGTTTTGGAATACAATGCTACAAACAATATTGTCAAAAGGAAATTTTTGAGAGAATGGGAAAGGTTTGTAGCCATCACAGACATAGATAAAATATCCAAAATGCCTCAAAAAATAATATACAAAAATTCTCAGAATATAAGGTTGATTTTAGAGAACAAACAAAGTAATAAAACAAAAAATAAAACAGGGACCTACAAATGTGGACACTGCAATCAATGCCACTATATTATGAATGTAGATAGGTTCTATCTAGAAAGTAGAAACAAATGGTTAATCAGCAGGGGTTTATACAATTGTGAATCTAAAGGTTTAGTATACTTAGCTTCCTGCATAGTTTGTAAATCCTTCTATGTGGGAAAAACTGAAAGAAAGCTCAAAAGAAGGATATACGAACATCACTATGAAGTGGCTACATGTAAGGGCACCAATGCTCTATTTAAACATTTAAAAAAATGCCCTGAAGCAAAATACACTTTTGTGGTTCTGGAACAAGTTAAACTTGATGGAAGGGGGGGGCCCTGGGAAGAAAAAATTGAGGTCAGGGAACTGTGGTGGCAATTAACCCTGGATGCAGGGAACCCCCCAGGACTGAATGAGTATATCTCAATTTTACCTATATTAAAATTAAGAACAGCTAAATTGTAATCAGGATTAATTTATATAGTTAAAACCTTTTAAAAGTGATAGTATGCGAAGAGAACAATAGAAATTAATGCACTGGTTTAACAAAGATAAATACATGATTCAAATACATGGGCATATGTATTTATTTATTTACATAATTATTTATTTATTTATTTATTTGTTTGTTTTTTATTTGGATAATAATATTTTTTAGCATGTTATATAAAAGTATCAAAATGTAATCAAATGGTTTATCATCACATGATAAAAAATCTTTTTAAGAAATATCACTCAACATTAATTTTAAATGACTATATACGTCAGAATGAGGGGCATATTTTAAATGAATTATTCATGAACATTCAAATGATGAAATTTAAAAGGAAATAAAATTGCATTCGCTGTTTTAAATTTAATAGAAGCATCCTGATAGGTTGCAATTAGTAAGGAATTAAATAAAAATGGGCTTTTGTATGGTTGCCAGCATCTGATGAAGTCGAATGGTTTTATGATGAAAACGCACTTGTATGTGATAAAGGCGTTTATGGTGTGCTTTCTTAAGCGTTGTGGCTCAATAAAGAACCAATTTTTAGGATATCCTGCTTCATTTTTCCAGGCTTGTGTTTGGTGTCTTCCAGCCAATAAAACTACATTCAAAAATCTTGAGTGTTTCCCCAGCCTAAACAGACCAGGCTACCCTCCCATGAACTAGGTGGAAAATCAACTGACCTCTTTTGTGTAAAAACAATTACTTGCTAGAGTGTAAAAGTACACTAGTTTACCCAGCAACTAGCTAGATAATGAATTCAGATCAAGTAGAACAGACAATGGGAGGCAAAATGCACTTTTTCATTATAAGCACAAGGAAAGGCAAATAAATAATACAGGATATCAACAGCAGTGTAGAAAGGGAGGAGCTTATTAATCTCAATTTACAGTAAGGGTGGGCAGCTTAAAATCACCAAGTTTAAAAAGCAGATCGACAAATGGGAGAGTGGGAAACACATCAGGGAATCACCAGCAGTGCTTTAGTTTATGCAGGCTTCAAATCTTTTCAAGGCAAAGGCCCAGAATTTCAACGAGTATTTAAGTATCACTCAAGAGACAATTTAACCAATGGAAGAAAAAACATGTGAAATGTGCAGCCTAGATAATTTAAGTGTCTACCTCTCACATAGAAAAAAAACATCAGGCCAAACAGATTTCTTAAAACAGAAAACAAAATGGAGCAGGAATCAGAAAGCAACTTTATTTTTACTTAGTTAGCAGTTAGTTAACTGGGTGAATGTGCTGGTGCATAAGCCCTTTCAGCCGTGACAAAATAAACAAGAATATTTAAAGCAAGCATGGACAGTTTTACAATTGCTCTCATTAACAATGAAGTGTGTATTAATGTAATAAAAAATCATTTATCCTAAGACAGACAGTAGTACAGGGATACAGTAAAGATGAATATTTGCAGGATAGTATTTACAGTACAGGAGAGTATTTAGTTTTTAAATTACCATGCTGTCTTGGTTGAATTTCTCTCAGTTCCTCTCTTTTGCCAATTGTTTTACTGTTCTCCCCTTGTCTGGTACAGAGCACCCTATCTGATTCCTCATAGAGCCAAATCTGCCCATACTATAACAATAAACAAAGGCTAAATTTGATGACCCTCTCTCTCTGGGTTGCTGAAAGAGGTTCCTGATAATGGTAGTTCTCACTGCTAAAATGAGCATGTGCAATGCATCTCCAGAGGATATACAAATATACAGTGCTATGGTACACAAGACACATGAATTATTTTCTTAGGTTGCTTTCATCATATTATTGTTAAGCACTTCAAAGTGAGATGTAATAGTGGCCAGATACTTTATCCCAGAGGTGAAAAGTGGCACTAACAGTAAGCAAATGTTTAAATCAACCTTGGCAAGAAGTAGATTAAACCACAGATTAATTCTATTGCTTTTAAGCTTTGCTCAGAGAAGGTAATCTCTGCTACAGGTCTGCCTCTGATGAAAGATGGATGAGTTATAGAAAGTGGATCAAACATCTGAAATTGAAGGTCATCTGACATTTCCGCTCTGGATTGCATTCAATTTTATCCATTGTCTCTATGCAGACTTGGTTTAACCTAAGACCCTAATATACTATCAGTGCCCTGGTTTAGTGCTGATACTTCCACGAACATGAGCATTAATACCCCGGGGCAACACACTAACCTGCATTACTTAAACAGACTTAAGTCTGTCTCAAGCTATCAACTTCAAGTCCCGATCTGATCTCAGGATTGCTCATCTGAAATCCAGATGTATATCTTGAAATTATGATAATCTTGAGTTATGTTAGACCACAGTATCATGATATACTAAGGTCCTCTGGGATTTTGGTCAGTGGCTAGTCTTACTTATTGTTATTTGCTATTTGTTTAGAAAAAGAAACAGAACTGTGTTCAAACCAGAGAAAAATGTTCTTTGCCTAAGCTGTGGCAGGCCTAATTTTAGAACTGGAGTAGATGTCATTATCTTAGTTAACAGACACCAACTCTATGCTGTTGTTACAAAATGTCTGTTGCCCAATGTATAGTCCTAAGCAACACTTGAACCTTTGATGCCCCCCCCCACCAGATAAAACCTCTAAGCTCAAGAAACTTGTGCAATGAAATGTGCCCAAACTTCCTCCCAAGGTGTATGAAAGGCAAATTGATATTTTTACATTACATTTACTTGACAACAGAAGGAGACAATAAGGCTATATATATTTTTAGGTGCATTTAATATTGCCCCCCCCCCCCGCATGTCTCCTTCCCAGTATCTTTTTTCTCTTGTCCCGTTCTTCCATGCCTGATTAATGCATCTCTAGATCCTTTCTTTACCACCCAGTTTGGTAGTCCATTTCATCAAACTGCATCTGAGAAAAAAATACTTTCAGAGATGCAGGGAATAATTAGTTCTTAAAATCTGCTGCTTGGTTCACCTCCTTCCTTCTCTGTTCTTCAAGTTCAGAATTCCCCATTTGCATCTCCTTGATAAGATCTTGTGTATCATTATTGGATCTCTACTTCATTTGGTTTCAAATGAGAAGAGTTCTAGTTCTAGCATCTGGTCTTATCCCTTCCCTTACATCTCATGGGTCTTTTGTGGTAGCTTTCCTATGGATTCCTTCCAGCATCCTGATATGTTGCTCTTTAAGTGGCCTTCAAGACAGCACTGGGTATTCCAGGTTTGGTATGACCAGGGCCCTCTAGAGTGGAAAGACTACACCTTTATTTTTGGAATCCATACATCAAAGAAGACACCACAGCATTATGCATGCTTTTGTAACTACCCTCTCACTTTGCTCCTGGTGGAATAGCTCAGGGATGCTGCCAGATATTATTTCTGCTCAGTTGCAGCAGTACTGCTCCCCCCCCCCCCCATCTGAAGCTTCACACATTAGCTGTGGTTTAAGTACAGTGCTTTGCATTTGTGGGCACTGAGTATCAATGGGAACCTTTCTGACCACATGCTCAGCTTTTCCAAATCCCTCCCTGACAATTTAATTCCTCACACACCACTGCTGCATGTGCATTTGCTTCATCACTAAAAATACCGATACTGTGCTCTGTTTTCTCAGATATGACTGAAGCAAACACTCTGAAAATTAGTAGACCCAGGACAGTACCGTGTAATAGTCCTCTAGTTGCATTGTTAATTCCTGACATGGTTCCTCTCACCCTAACTCATCGTGTCCTGCTGTGCAACCATTTCGTTACCCAGTTCCTGATAATGCCTGCAATCCCTCCAGTTTTCCTACCAACCACCTGCATGGAAGAGAATCAAAGGCCTTTCTGAAGGAATGCCCCTTTTAAATATTTACACAGGCGCCAAGAAGATCACTCCTTCCTTCATGTTAGAGCAGAAACAACTGATCGCTAAAGACCTACGAATGCCATGACGTTCAGATGTAACCCACTCATAAAACTGAACTAGTTTGACTGACATGGCTTTCTGCCCATAAACCCATAGTGGATGTCATCCTGGAGATTGTTCACTTGTACAAATACCACTCACTTGTACAGGGTACAATGCTGGATATTGTCCTGGAGATTGCTCACCTGTAGAAATGCCACTCCCTTGTACAGGGTACAATGCTGGATATTGTCCTGGAGATTGATCACCTGTAGAAATGCCATTCCCTTGTACAGGATACCATACTGTATGTTGTCCTGGAGATTGCTCACCAGTAGAAATGCCACTCCCTTGTGCAGGATACCATGTTTGATGTCATCCTGGAGATTGCTCACCTGTAGAAATGCCATTCCCTTGTAAAGGGTACAATGCTGGATGTTGTCCTGGAGATAGCTCACCTGTAGAAATGCCACTCCCTTGTACAGGATACTATGTTGGATGTTGTCCCGGAGATTGCTCACCAGTAGAAATGCCACTCCCTTGTGCAGGATACCATGTTTGATGTCATCCTGGAGATTGCTCACCTGTAGAAATGCCATTCCCTTGTAAAGGGTACAATGCTGGATGTTGTCCTGGAGATAGCTCACCTGTAGAAATGCCACTCCCTTGTACAGGATACTATGTTGGATGTTGTCCCGGAGATTGCTCACCAGTAGAAATGCCACTCCCTTGTGCAGGATACCATGTTTGATGTCATCCTGGAGATTGCTCACCTGTAGAAATGCCATTCCCTTGTAAAGGGTACAATGCTGGATGTTGTCCTGGAGATAGCTCACCTGTAGAAATGCCACTCCCTTGTACAGAATACCATGTTGGATGTTGTCCAGGTGATTGCTCACCTGTCGAAATGCCACTCCCTTATACAGGGTACCATGCTGGCTGTCATCCTAGGGATTGCTCACCTGTATTAATGCCACTCCTTTGTACAGGGTACCATGTTGGATGTTGTCCAGGAGATTGCTCACCTGTCAAAATGCCACTCTCTTGTACAGGGTACCATGCTGAATGTTGTCCTGGAGATTGTTCACCTGTAGAAATGCCCCTCCCTTGTATAGGATACCATGTTTGATGTCATCCTGGAGATTTCCCACCTGTAGAAATGCCACTCCCTTGTACAGGATACCATGATGGATGTTGTCCTGGAGATTGCCCACCTGTAGAAATTCCACTCCCTTGTACAGGGTACCATGTTTGATGTTGTCCTTGAGATTGCTCACCTTTAGAAATGCCACACCCTTGTACAGGGTACCATGCTGGATGTTGCCCTGGAGATTGCTCACCTGTAGAAATGCCACTCCCTTGTACAGGGTACCTTGCTGGATGTTGTCCCGGAGATTGCTCACATGTAGAAATGCCACACCCTTTTACAGGGTACCATGTTGGATGTTGTCCTGGAGATTGCTCATGCTAGAACTGCCACTCCTTTGCACAGGATACCATGTTTGATGTCATCCTGGAGATTACTCACCTGTAGAAGTGCCACTCTCTTATACAGGGTACCATGCTGGATATTGTCCTGGAGATTGCTCACCTGTGGAAATGCCACACCCTTTTACAGGGTACCATTCTGGCTTTCTTTCAGTCCTTTGCCAAGTCTGCACTATTCAGCAGTTGAAGATCTTTGTCAGAGGTTGTGATGGCACAGTATTCCAGAAAACTGAAGACAGCAGGTCGCAGTCTGTGTGGTCCTTGTCATTTACCTGCCTTAATAAAAGCTAGTTCCTTCTCCACCTTCTCCCTTAGTATCTGCAGGGCTGGCCTTTGGTCAGCTGGTTCCCTAGGCAAAAGAGCTCCACGCACCAACACCATAGTTCTCAGTGCCCCTGTCCTGGTCTACCTTCACCATTCAGATTACTTTTTCTTCCTTTTTCTCACATTTTGTCTTGCTCTTCAGTGTTTTTTCCCATGTTTGCTCAATATATTAAAATAAACAATTTCTTTATTACAAGAAAATAACTAAATATATACTGGAAAAGTGCCCCTGCTAAAGTGATGCCCTAGGCGGCCACCTCGTTGGCTTGTGCGTACGAGTATCTGTCCAATGTAATCCCATTTCTGATCTGTTTCCATTCTGACATGGCGCCCTCCCCTTCTTTTCCTGTGCAAAGACAGACATACTCTGTTTTTGTCAGTCTTTTATAACTCCCCTCCCATCTTTGTTCAGCTTGGCCAGTTCAGTTTCTCCCTTCCGTCTTTCTGTAGTATAAGGAAAACATGTTTTGAACCCTTCTGATAAAGATTATTCAAGTTTTGCCATTTCTTCTCTTTCTATACCTGTTACTTTTTTTGTTAGACTCCTTATGTTATGAGTCCCCCACTTCACTGTTTCATTCTTTTTACCCCTATAGTCTCTGTCTTTTGCCTTAGTTTTTAGCCTCACATCCTTATTTAGTCACATTGGTCCAGTTCACTTATTGTCTTTTTGCCTTTTCCTCACACCCACAACCCTGGGTATTCCACCCCTTAACTATTCCCACATTTTGTTTACTCCTTATGTTTGACCATTTCTCTCAGCTTAAGATAATATACTCTTTTAAAATACCAGACCATTGTCTATGTGTTTTTATGCTTCAACCCAGTAGTAGTAAGCACCACACAACAACACATAAATAGCAGCACACCATTCAGGCCATAACTTATGCTGAAGCTGAAAAGAAAATATTGTCAAGGTCTGCTAGAACGTATTCTAAAAGATCTCAGCCTTCAGCACATCAGACAACACATGTAGATCACAAGAAAATCAAGCCTAAGCTTGAAAGGCCAATTAAGCTGTTGCCATACAGGAAATGTCTTAGTCATAAGTCACGTTACAGTTGAGCACACAAGTTTCACACTCACCAGACTGGACAAGAAAAGGGCAACTATAGCCTGTTTGTCTGGTGCCAGGATCAATGATGTCACAATTACCCTAAGGTCCCTTAAACCAGGCAAGTATGACTATGACCTAGTGGAAATGCAAGTGAGTGAAAGGCCTGAGGTGCTTCACCCAGAAGGACATGCAGAGAGACATGATGGAACTTACTGTGCATGTATTAGAGGCAGGAGAGACACGGGTCCTGAATAGTATCTTGTCTTCACTAAGAATGTTGTCTAAATAATAAGACAAGATAATTGGGTCTAACTATTATTTAAGTAGATTGAGTCATTCCAAGAGTATTCAGTATGTGTCAGCCTGGGGTTATATGGTAGATAAGACTTCCTGTTTCACCAGGGATGACTTACAAATCTCAAACCAGGGCTTCTGCAGACTGGCTGAAGCCTTTGTTGCCCTTATAATGCCTTTTTTTAAGCAGAGTCTACCTAATGGGCATTCCTACATAGCAAACCAAAATTTGGATAACAATCATGGTGGCAATTCTTAATGCTAGAAGTCTAAACAGAAAGATACCAGAATTTGAAACCCCTCTGTAAGTCAAACACATTCATATCTGAATAGTTATTCAGACATAGTTTCAATGCAATGGCAGCACTCTCTCTATACTTGGGTTTAGTACCTGTCATGCGGGGGAGGAGCATCTGTATTTATCCGAAATGCCATCACCTTATGTCAAATTACCTATGACTCTAGCTTGGAAGTTCTGGAGTTCCAAATCTCCCTTAACAATTCCAACTATTACTTCATTGCTAGTTACTGATCCCCATCAGTGTCCCAGAAAGATCATAAAAATAACCTTAATAGAATTCAGGGATTAAATATCAAACAAAATAAATCCTTGCTATGGGACCTCAGTTACCCAATCTGGCAGATTTACACCTCTAAAATGAATATGCTCACTGTTTCCTAGACTTTGTTAACACCAATGCACTGCACCAAATTATAAAATTACCCACTAGAGGCTCTTAACATCCTTGGCTTGGTACTTTTCAACCTATTCAACTCTGATCCAAATCGGATCCATATTAATGTTTTGCCACAATAACTATCAATTTTTAACAGCTGCATAAAAATCTTTACCAATCTGCCCAAATATAGTGGTAAATTCAGGAATAAACTCTATGGTGGGACTCAATAGTAATAAACTGTATAACAAAAGAAGGACACAAATAAAAAGCTTTAAGAAATCCCCATCCTCCTACCTGAAGACCACACTGAGACATGCCAATCCGCATCCTCCTACCTGAAGACCACACCGAGACATGCCAATCCGCATCCTCCTACCTGAAGACCACACTGAGGCATGCCAATCCCAATCCACCTACCTGAAGACCACACTGAGACATGCCACTCCCCATCCTCCTACCTGAAGACCACACTGAGACATGCCAATCCGCATCCTCCTACCTGAAGACCACACCGAGACATGCCAATCCGCATCCTCCTACCTGAAGACCACACTGAGACATGCCAATCCCAATCCACCTACCTGAAGACCACACTGAGACATGCCACTCCCCATCCTCCTACCTGAAGACCACACTGAGACATGCCAATCCCCATCCTCCTATCTGAAGACCACACCGAGACATGCCAATCCCCATCCTCCTACCTGAAGACTACACTGAGACATGCCAGTCCCCATCCTCCTACCTGAAGACCACACTGAGATATGCCACTCCCCATCCTCCTACCTGAAGACCACACTGAGACATGCCAGTCCCCATCCTCCTACCTGAAGACCACACTGAGACATGCCAATCCCCATCCTCCTACTTGAAGACCACACTGAGACATGCCAATCCCCATCCTCCTACCTGAAGACCACACTGAGACATGCCAATCCCCATCCTCCAACCTGAAGACCACCCTGAGACATGCCAATCCCCATCCTCCTGCCTGAAGACCACACTGAGACATGCCAACCCCCATCCTCCTACCTGAAGACCACACTGAGACATGCCAATCCCCATCCTCCAACCTGAAGACCACACTGAGACATGCCAACCCCCATCCTCCTACCTGAAGACCACACTGAGACATGCCAATCCCCATCCTCCTACTTGAAGACCACACTGAGACATGCCAATCCCCATCCTCCTACCTGAAGACCACACTGAGACATGCCAATCCCCATCCTCCAACCTGAAGACCACCCTGACACATGCCAATCCCCATCCTCCTACCTGAAGACCACACTGAGACATGCCAACCCCCATCCTTCTACCTGAAGACCACACTGAGACATACCAATCCCCATCCTCCTACCTGAAGACCACACTGAGACATGCCAATCCCCATCCTCCTACCTGAAGACCACACTGAGACATGCCAACCCCCATCCTCCAACCTGAAGACCACCCTGAGACATGCCAATCCCCATCCTCCTACCTGAAGACCACACTGAGACATGCCAACCCCCATCCTCCTACCTGAAGACCACACTGAGACATGCCAATCCCCATCCTCTTACCTGAAGACCACACTGAGACATGCCAGCAAGGAACTTAAGAGCGCTATTAGAAAATGTAAAACACAATATATATTTCTTCAGTTATGTTAGAAAATCAAGGAATCGTGGTCAACAATGCACTGAGCTCATCCATAATGATTTCACACATTCTGGTCCCAAGGACATTGACAATATATGAGCAGACAAATTTAGTACTCATTTTTACCTCACCTACCCATTCTGTTGGGCCTGCTATCTATGAAAATTTAGTTTCCACACAAATTGCCGTGGACAAAGTTGTAAAATCCTATCAAAGGCTAAAAATAATGCTTCTATGGGACCAGGGAATACATACTAGGTTGCATTCCCATCAATACAAAGTATGCACTGTTCAACCCTCTATTAAAACTGTTCATCCACAGCCTATCTCCAAGAGCTTGTTCCTGATTCCAGGAGACTGTGACCTCTCTACACACAGGTGTCCTTTCTACTGAGCCAGATAATGATAGGTCCATCAGGCTCACCAACCTTATATGCAAAGTTGTAGATATTATCACAGTAGAACTCATTTACCCGGACATAGGCAACTACTGATCTTGACCCCATTAGGTATGATTTTGACAAGGACAGGTCTTGTCTGCTGAACCTAATAAACTTCTTTGAAAAAGTTCATAGGCTGTGGACAGTGGTCATACTATGCACAAGATTTAGCTTGTCCTGACCATGGCTTTTGTCAAATGCCAAGTAGTGAAAGTTTCTGGTACTCTCAGTGAATGTAGGACTATAAATAGTGGGATACCATATCATTCAATGCTGAGTCCCCTACTGTTTTGCCATTTATTCTGCAGGCATCCAGGTCAATATCTTAGAAGTATGATTAACCATGTTTGCTGATGACTGCAAGTTTGCTCATTTACTGATACTAAACTGTTCCCAAAAGGGTTGGAATATGCCCATACATGGTGTAGTAAAAATGGCCTCAAGCTAAATGCAAAAATGTGCAGCACAGTAGCGTTTGGCAAAAAAGCTGTTCCCAGCTCATATATTATAAATACTACTCATTTTCAAACAAATATGATCATAACAGACCTGGGTACATATGTGGGCAACTCTCTTTCTCCCTCTTTGCCTTTCACTCTCTCTCTCTCTCTCTCTCATTCCAGCTTCATGCTTCCATCACATTCAGTAAAGTTTTCCATCCCAGTATATTTCCTAGGGAGTATCTTCCAAGTCTAATGATATCATCTGGTCATGGTGCCACAGTGCCACTGACCCATTATTGAAT
This sequence comes from Protopterus annectens, assembly GCF_019279795.1. NCBI lineage: Eukaryota > Metazoa > Chordata > Ceratodontiformes > Protopteridae > Protopterus > Protopterus annectens. The sequence continues at coordinate 121,301,408 of NC_056747.1, read as the reverse complement.
ACAGTGCCTCCTTTGGTATATATAAATCAAAGCATATCACTCAACTGGAAAGGCATCAATCATTTTTAACTCCCCCCCCAAAAAAAAAATGAAAGGCCTTAAGTCCTTTGTCTATCCTGATAGATTAACACAACTCTGCTTACACTCAGTGTCCTACCTGCTGCTCTGAAGTGACCTGTGTCTTGCTTTTTGAGCCATTTTGAGTCCTATTTCATCTCCTATTTCTTTGCAAAATGAGTGGCTCTACAAACAGCTGCACTATAGGCCCAAATTCATACCAACCAATAAGCAAGACTCTCGGGAAGGAAGGTTTCTAAATGAATGTATTCCTAGCATATGGAATAAGTTACCGATACAGGTCAAGCAAAGTATTGCTTTGCCTGTATTTAAGGATATTCTTAATGGTTAGATGAGTAGACACAAAGTTACACCAGGGTTATTATGCATGGCCCTGCTTGATTTGGCAAGTGGGCTCTATTAAGTAGTGTGAAAGGTGTTGAGTATGTCTACTCAAAGGTGTACATGGCTAGACCACTTCTGATCCCTGTGTTTACTTGTCTAGTATTGTTCTTACATTTCTAAGTTCCTATCCTTATTTTGTACTCTAAGCCATGCGGTGGTATGAGTATTATCAGCTAATGGTGCCCCTAACATGTAGATCCATGGCACCCTCGGCAAACCTGGGATAATTTCCAAAATTCTATCACTTTTGGTGCAGTCCATCACCAGTTGGCTTAACTTTTCATGACTCAAGACCTAATTCAGCTGCTTCTTCCTCACTACCATGGAGCTTGGAATCTCCTAGTCTGCTCCTGGCAGATATAGCTCCCTAGTGAGTATTGCCCTCTTACCCCATTCCCTGTTTTTATCCTTCAACTTCTGATCCTCCAATCCTGTTGTGTATACCCGAGTCTAGCTTCTTCCTCTGGCTGTACATCTGCCCCATTCCTGGGTTGTTATTCTTCCTTTTCGCTGACATCACAGCTTCTCTTTTCTCACTCCCTCATATAATTGGCACAAGTTTTTGTGATACTAGCAATATCTATTCTCCCTTTTTGTTTCACTACTCACTGTTTCAGCAGCTTCCTATCATACCTCCGAACTATACCAAATTCCTCGATATTTACCGATTTTGAGGGAAAAATAATTTCCCGGGGGTTTTTTCAAAACTTTTCTTTTGCAAAGTTGTTGCTGATGTCATCACATGTGGGGGCAAGCATGATGATGTGAACTTCGTGAGGCTAACTACCAGCCTGTCATAAATCAGAATTAGGCTGAGGGGAAGGCACGGACTGTGTCTGTACTCTTTCCTGTTTACGTAGTAGCTACATTCATAGTTTGTATGTAGTTAAGAAGCTGCCAAACTCTGATCAAAGCAAGTACTAGTTGTACACCAGTCTCCCAGCAGGAATCCCTTCCCAGTCCAAGACCCAGAAGGATCACGACACAGTGGCCACATCACAACCGACTCACACAGTCAGAGCTCAGACAGGTGGAGATTCTGCACAACGTCTCTTTATAACCCAGCTGTTCGAGCAGACATTCTTGAAATGCTGCAGTCAGTTTTATTTTGACATGAATCGGCTCTTTTCAAGTCAAACATCTAACTAGCCTGAACAGAAGCTGCTTAGTGCCCAAAGCAACAACAAGGTAATAATTTCTTGTCTTTTAATGCTGAATATTTTAAACAGCAACTAGGTGTTGCTATGTGGGTAGCTTGTGCCCCCATGTTTGCCAGTGGAGTCCTACTTAAACTGGAACTAGACACACTCTTTAAATTATCAGCTTTAGGGAAATGTATAGGTTAATTTAGATACTTGGACAATCTTCTGTTTATTTGGCAAGATAGCGAGATGCAGTTTAGGAATTTTATGGCCCATTTGCAAATGACTACTGATTTTTTGAAGTTCATGTATTACAGCAATGTTGAATGTGTCAACTACTTGGATGTACAACTTTCAAGATCTGTAGAGGGGAATTTTAGTACAAGAATATACAGGAAACCCACCTATTGCAATTCCTTTCTTTTTTATACTAGTTGTCATCCATAACATCAAAAGAGAGGTATTGTTAAAAGTCAACTAATACGAATTTCCAGATTAATGTCTGACTATCAAACTTGCTTAAACGTGTTTGAGATTTAAAAAAAAAAATACTTCTTGACCATGGATACCCCCTGGCACTATTACAAAAACTGCATGAGGAGATATGGACAGAAAGGAATAGTCAATATCCTCCCATTATTAGAATGGGGCTTTCGGAGAACAGGAGGGGTTCTACAAGTGATCATTCCCACCTCAGTTTACTTCCCCTTCAGTTTTCAGGGCAAATTATTATGTTGCTTCATTACACTTACATACACCGAGATTATCCAAGTGCAACTAACTTTGGGCAAGACCGCAATCCAAATTGTAGCTTGCTACAGATCCCCCACCATGCCCCAGGATTCACACTCCTCATTTCTTAATACACTGGAAAATATTGGGGTACAACCTAACACCCTAATAATGGGCGATTTCAACTACCCTACCATTAACTGGGAAAACTACTCATGTACCAACTCTTGTGCTCAACGTTTTCTGGAATTCATAAATTCCAATGCCATGGATCACCTTATCCACACCCCCACCAGGGGCAGCAATATTCTAGACCTGGTTATTACCAACATGGGCAACTGGTGCTCCACACCAGAGGTCAATTCCTCGTTGGTCAGATCCGACCATAAGCTAATCACCCTAGACATCCACATCTCTTCCCCCACCCCCCATTAGGGAAACCACAGTAAAAAATTTCTCCAAAGCCAACTTCATGCTTCTTAAGACAGAAGTGGCAAACTTCACGACACACATGCTGACGGACAATAGAGATATGACTGCTGAATCCTACACAAATGCACTTTATAAGCACTTACATGAGTGCATGGATCATGCAATCCCTAACAGAACCAAGATGCTATCCTCCAAAAAAAGGAAGCCAATCTGGTGGTCCCCTGCCATAAACAAGCTCTACAACAGAAGAAAGAAACTGTTGCAAAAAAGAGTAAAATCCCATGATTGGAGAAACTCCCTGGTCAGCTTCAGTAAGAAGCTAGGATCCCTCATAAAATCCTCCAAAGCTTGTTATGAAAACAAAATCACTACTGACTCTAAAGACAACCACAAAGCATTCTATAGCTATGTCAAGAATCTCAATGGCAACACTCAGATCTGCTCCGAGTTACATCACAATGGCACTAAATATACAGAACCAATGGATATTGCCAACATCCTGGCAGATAGGTTCAGTGCTAACTTTACCCCTCTGTCATCCCCTAAAGGGCCCATCTCTATACCAGAAGACTGCAAAGTTCCTGTAATCACGGCTGCACAGGTAAAAAACACACTATCCAAAGCCAAGAACACAGCATTCATGGGACCTGACGACATCCCAGGCTGTGTTCTACATGAACTACAGAATGAACTGGCACCCCACCTAAGTACCATGTTCAATCATAGCCTCACCTCAGGCTATGTGCCCACTGAATGGTGCACAGTGACAGTTATCCCACTCCACAAAGGGGGAGCCACCACAGACCCCAGAAACTACCACCTCATTAGCCTAACAAGCCTGGTCTGCAGGGCTATGGAGCATATCATCATGGAACTTATAAACAATGACATTGGTAATCTCCAAACTCAGGACCCCACCCAGTTCGGGTTTGTAAAAGGCAGATCATGTCTCCTAAACCTGATAGACTTCTTTGAAGCAGTCACCAAAGCCATATGATGAGGGTAAGGTGGTTCACACAGCCTATCTAGATCTCGCCAAGGCTTTTGACACCATCCCCCACTCTGGAATTATTGATAAACTCACTAAACTAGGTATAAATCCCTATGTCACAAGATGGGTTGCCAACTGGCTCACTGACAGAACCCAGGGACGTCGGGAGGCATACGCACTGTACTGATTTCAGTACAACTTATTTAGAAGGGGGGGTAGCTTTTTAAATGTTTGTTTTTCACGCTTTACAGCACGATGACGTCAGCCAGTCACCTGAGAGCTCACCGCGCATGTGCGCATGTATTTCCAGCTGTTACACGAGCGGGAAAGGATTAGCGTTATGGACTATTTAGCCATTACACGAGGGGGAGAGGATTGTTTTGGAGACTGTTTGGAAGACCAGAGCGGGAGAGGATTTGTTTTGGAGACTATTTAGAAGGGCTGGTGAGTTTCGGAAGACCAGAGCAGGAGAGGAGTGGTGAGTGTCTGGACGATTTAGCCATTACACAAGGGGGAGAGGATTGGTTTGGAAGACCAGAGCGGGAGAGGATTGTTTTGGAGACTATTTAGAAGGGCTGGTGAGTTTCGGAAGACCAGAGCAGGAGAGGAGTGGTGTGTGTGTGTGTGTGTGTGTGTGTGTGTGTGTGTGTGTGTGTGTGTGTGTAAATGCCCCAGGTGGGATGTACTGGTGATTAGTCATGGTGGTGTGGTAGGGAATACCTCAGGCTTGAACCCTGTACTTTGTATGCAGGTGTTAAAGACCTGAATTCCCTACCCACCACCATTTGTAAAGAAATTGCAGATTTTTGCCTCATATTTGATCTGATCAATATCTGTATTGTATCTGTGGTTTTTAAATATTGCAATGCTTGAAATTTGATGGTGCAGTGGTAGCAACGTAGCATTGATGTCTCACAGCTGTAGGTTCTTGGGTTTGGTTCTTGGCTGGGGTGCCTTCTTTGTGGGGGGGGTCTGTATCTTCTCTCTGTGTTTGTGTGGGTTTGCTTTTGTGTCCTCCCATGTTACAAAGACCTGTCTGCATTACTTTTTCCTGGGCCTCTGCTGAGAATTGTTTTTTTTTTTTTTGTTCCAAGTCAGACTGTCCTGATTAACAAATTGACAGGCATTTAAATTTAGACTTCAGGTTTCTGAATGTTTACTTCCTTACATATTTGATGGTGCAGTGGCAGTATTGTTGCCTCACAGCTATAGGTTTTCTGGTTTGATTCTTGGCTGGGGTGCCTTCTGTGTGGAGTCTGCATCTTATCCCTGTGTTTGTGACATAGTAAAACAATGTTTTATTCTAGCAATAAATATATACTAACATAACCATTTTTATAGCAATTTTTTTAAGTTTATGACTATTTGAAATTTGTCCTTATTTTTGGGACTGTAATACCCTGTTATTGGCTTTGTCCATGTTTTTTGTGCTAAGGTTGACAGCTATGGCAAGAACTGAATTCACTGAATATGTTTGAGGGCTGTATTCCCTCATTACTGGGTTTGTCCAGGTGTTTTGTGCTAAGAGGTTGACAGCTATGGTGAGAACTGAATTCATTAAATGATAGCCATTTAAGTTTCAGTCTTCCTCTCTTTCACAAAGCAGGTGATTTGGCATAGTGGTATGTTCTGACTATTTTGCACAGTGACCTTGGCAGTAAAATGTATGATGGTAACACAGCATTTTATTCTAGCAGCTTTCCAAGATTATACAAGCAATGTTTAATGTGTTCCTTTTTTTTGCCCTTTGGCTTTTTCCAGACTTCTTGTGCTGCGAAGTTGAGATGTAGTTGAGTATTGCGTAGATTTTACAAGGAGCTGAGAGCTGCAGGGGAAGAGAAGTTTAGTGCTGATTATGCTAAGTCGGCTCACATTGCTAGTAGCACAAAATGTTGTGTACTCGCTTTTAATGCAGAAGGTTGTTGGTTCTACTCCCATAAGGGGTGAAAGCTACTGTACTGAAAGTTAAGACACTAACTATGAGCCTGTTATCAGGTTGCCATCCATTTCCTATTGCAATATTACTAGCTTATTATTAATATAATTTAGGCAATTTATTCCTCAGGGACATCAGACACTTTATTTTTCGGTGAAGTCATGAAATATAAAGGTGATTGCTAGCAGCAACCTCTTCATTAGTTAGATTTATTTAACGTGGAATTATTTAGATGACTTTTTTACTACTTCAGAGATTGTGCATATTATTTACTGATAATGGTGGACTATAAAAGTTTGACTAGACTTTTATGATGGAAATGTTCTGAATTGGGCAGTTTTGTTTCATTGTTTACTGGAAAAATGTTCAAAGCAATAGGAAGGTGTATCAAAGAGCACATGTATGTTTCATATGCAAGGGGCCTATGATTTAAAAGCAGCCCAGAATTAATTTTTATCTGCCACGGGTAAATGTATTTTTCTTTGAATGTGGGTTTTAATGTTGTTTCAATGAATGTGAGTTTCAAGGGCAGAGAAGTTTTAATGCCAAGTTTGTTTAGCAGATGTCTTAGTGTTTGTGCTGTAAAATGCAAAATAAAACTTTCAAATGAAGTTCAAATCATCATAGAAGTAAATCAGTATGCACATTAGTGTTTATGGTAAATGGAGTGAAATAGCAAAGTAATGGATCATTGGAATGGCTGCAGGGGGAGGCTCCATTCGACCATGGTTTTGTGAGGGGAAGGGCGGCGAACTTAGACAGCCCCAGCTGAACTATACCTCCCAACTGTCCAGATTTTCAAAGAATGAATAGATTTTTGCTTCTTATTTTTGGTTTGTTCCTCAATTTGTGGTTTTCTGGCAAATGATTTAGGAATTAAGTCACTAAATAATGACACTAGTTTCAGACTTTATAACCTTCAGAAAAATGCATGCTAAAATAAGATCTGTTCTATCAACTGTCCCAGTTTATACAAGAGCAATTTTTAGTACTGTTTATATGTTCCCTCAATATATTTGGCCTTGTCCAGATTTATTGCATTAACAGGTTGAGAGGTACATGCAAATAAATTGATTTATAGAATTAGGCATAGCCAAACCTCAACTGTCCCTGATTTTGGCTCAAAATGTTGCTCTTCCCCTAATGATCCCTCCACAAAATAGCAATTTTGGAAGAAAACATAGAGGGTTTACTTTACTTTTATAAATAACTGTAATGATCAGAGTTATACATTACTTTTATTTCAGAAATGCATGTAGATTCTCTAATTTTGTCAGCTGCTCTAAGTTAACTGTGTCATATTAAAATGGTGTCCCTCCTTTGACAGGTTCCCAGCTGTATTGTCTGGCAATTTTATATTTTTGCATCACATTTTTGGTCCATTTTTCATAAAATTGCAGTTTTCTGGCAAATTAGTGGCAAATTGTTAAAGACTGAAGTTAGAAAATAATGCAGACATTTCAGTTTCAGATTTCATACCTTTCAGAAAATTCGTACTGATGCAAGACCTACTATTCTATTATCTTTCTAAGTTTATAAGAGCAATATTTAAAAAAAATGTCCTTATTTTTGGGCCTTTGCCTCAGTTTTATTTATGAGTTTGTTGCTGTAAGAGGTTGAGAGGTGTTGTTTGTGTGTGTGTGTGTGTGTGTGTGTGTGTGTGTGTGTGTGTGGTAGGTAGCATACCTCTCAACTGTCCACATTTTGCAGAATGTCCAGATTTTTGCCCCATATTTTTTGTCTGTTCCTCATAAATTTTGTGATTTTCTAGAAAATCATTGAAGGCTGAAGTTGCTAAATAATGACAGACATTTGAGCTTCAGACTTCATGTCCTTTAGAAAAATTCATACTAGCACAAATCCTGTTATTCTAGCAACTTTCTAAGTTCATGAGAACATCATTTAATATCTGTCCCTGTTTATTTTAGGCTTTGTCCATATTTCTTGCACTAAGAGGTAGGTAGGGGTGTGTGTGTGAATGAAACATCCTAGTTAGTGGTAGCAGGTTGTTAGTAATTTACTCAAGCTCAAAACTTCTACCTTAGTTACAGAAAACAAAAGCATAAAGTCTCTACCCCAACTACCATGCTCCATTTTTCAAAGAACTGACATTTCAGGTTAATTTTCAATTCAAGGAACCGAGTTTGAGTGAATTTATATTATATTACTGAAGAGGCATTACAGCGAATGCTTCTTCATCGACACTAAAAGAGTGAACCGTGAATTACGAGAATGGCCATAGCTTGGCTGGGGAGGGGGGTAGCAGTTTGAGAGCTGTCAGTACAAATTTGAAAATCCTAGCTACACCCCTGACAGAACCCACACTAAGAAAGTAGCAGACTCCAAATCCAGCTTCAGACCAGTGACAAGTGCAGTACCACAGGGTTCAGTCCTGGGTCCACTCCTGTTTGGTATCTACTTTTCTGAAGTACAGGCCAACACAGAAGGTCTTTGGCTAATGAAGTTTGCAGATGACTGCAAACTAGGAGCCATAATCAAAACTCCAAAAGATGTGGACATCCTACAAAAGGGCCTTGCTGAGACAGATGCCTGGTGTCAAAGCCATGGCCTCAAGCTCAATGCCAAAATGTGCATTTTCATTCCTTTTGGTAAAAACTCAGTACCCATGAACTACCACATAGGTGGTAGTCTACTTAACACCGAAAGTGTGATAACAGACCTTGGGACACAGGTGGACAGTAGTCTCTCCTTTGATATTCACATCACCACAGTAGTCAGGAAATCCTTCTATGTGGCACACCTCATCACAAAAGGTTTCTCATCCAGGAAAAAAGAGGTCATTGTTCCCCTCTACTCGTCACTCATTAGACCCATTATAGAGTACAATACCCCTTTTGGTATGTACCTTACAAGACATCTACAACAACTCGAAAGGCCACAGAAATACCTCACAAAGAGGATTACCGGCCTTAAAGAGATGCCCTATGCAGACCGTCTCAAACAACTGCAGCTTTACTCCGTTGCATATCACCTACTCAGAGGTGATCTCTGCCTAACACACAAAGACATGTCAAACCCAGAGCTTTTAGACATGCTCCACTTAAAGAAATCCCAATCCCTACGAGCTACACGCTCTAGGGACCTAAACCTCGTCACCACAATAAACAGAACATGCTGGAGGGATAGATTCCTGTCCCAGAGACTTCCCATACTCTGGAATAAACTATCTGTCTATATCAAACAAAGTTACTCATTAGCACTGTTCAAGAAAAATCTTGATGATTGGATGGGAGATATGAAATTCATCCCGGAGATCACTTCTGTGGCTCTGCTTGACAGTGGCACAGGAAAATAATTTTCTTGGGTGGCGAAAGCTAGGGTACCGTTGGCTAGGCTTATATAGGTCCTAGGGCCAATAGCCTAGTACCTACCTATGAACCTATGAACACTTTGGACACTAAAGACATCAAGCAAATTACTTGAAAGCGTTGGGGTACTTTCTTATGTAAAAATGGCACCAAAACATTGGGGGGAGGGGGCCTTACCTTTGTATATTAAGAACAAACCCAATATCAATAATTTGCTGGAGAGACCAGTGATGAATCTTAAGATGGTCTGTCCAGTTACAATTAAATATGGTAGTTCCACAATGCCGCTATATGCTGGGATGGCATTTGACATTATAATGAAAAGATCCAAGGAAGGAGGGAAATTTTCCTGTACCACGGAGCGGGTTGTGTATATAGCCTGATGTGCACAATGTTCTGCTTTCACTGGAGGAAAAACAAACAATGCATTGAACAAGAGGATTTACCAACATAATTACTGTATAGAGCACACAGATTTTAGTAATGCACTTGCTAGGCACTTCTCTAATTGTACTGGGTTTCAACACTTAGTTTTTTAAGTAATTAAACAAGTGAAAATGGGTGCATTTTCAGCGGACTGGAAAAACAGGTTATTGCATCGTGAGCTACACTGGCAATTAAAGCTCAATGCTACTAAGTGTCCTGGGATCACTGACAATCTTTCTATTATCAGTGAATCGAAGAGACTAGCCTCCCTATTGTGAATTGACTAAAAGTTTATTGTTATTTTTATTTCATTTTACTATGTTTTTTACTAATTTTTAGTATCCTATTTAGTATTTCCTTGATTTTAGTCTTATATAACTTGTACAAGTTTATTGATGTTATAGGATACTTGTTATTTAAGATTTTCTCAGCATTTTCACATGCTGTACTGTGATTGGTCACTTCTGTAAATGTGTCACTATGCCAGATTTTAATTGAACACACTGTTTTTAATTTATGATTCTAATAATGTCCTTGATTTTGGACGAAAGCACTTAACCGTATATGTTTTACATTTAAACTTCAGTGGTTTATTTAAAGTTTTTCTTGGATTGGTCACTGACAGCTGTATTTTTTATTTTTATATATTTTTGAGCCTACAAATGGTAAGGTTGACAATACAGTGAAAGTACTGGGACAAGTAATACAAGATAGGCATGGGTGGACAGAATGATATAGCATGTAAACACCTTGTTCTCATTAGGCTGAGAAGATGGGGGATGCTAACATTACAAGAAACAAAACTCTCTAAATGGGAATCTGCAGAGTATTGTAAAAGCAAACTTCTCTCAAAGACAGCACAAAGCATAGCAGCTACATTATTGTATACATTTTTGGTATGGACAGTTAATAGAGTGAAGCAGCGGTGATTTTGCAGATGGATCATACTAAAATGTGGAAGTCATGAAAGGAAGATGGTAGAGAAGTCTTTTTTATTGATTAAGTATTGTTAATGGCAGGATCATGAGGCTTTTCTTCCGTGAGGTAAGGAGAATCAGAGAGGCTGAAGAGTATGTGATTTGGGAGAAAGACTTTAATGTAGCATTACATTCATAGCGGGATAAGAATCTCAGAACCTTCGAATTGCATAATGATTCCCAGTGGGAGGTTATGTGGTACATGGAAGAAGAGGAAAAACAAAACACAGTTGGAAGATGCATGGAAAACCATTGGCCAATCAGAAAAGCTATACATTCCCATAGGATGATGGAGGTTGAACAAGTTGTTTTGGACACTTTTCCATTGTCACATGAAATCGGTGGATATTGATCTGACTATGAGGTGGTGGAGCTCTATTGTAAGAAATAGGAAAACTGACTGACAGATGGTGTTTTAACTAAGGATGGTAGGTGGAAATTACTATGAGGCTGCAGGGTATGGTAGAAGGGGATTAAGACAGGCAACGTGGGATAGGAATAAAAGGAGATAGGTGTGGGGTCAGTATAAAGGGAGCATGGAGAGGTATAATAATGGGATAACAAAAAAGAAATAAATGTGGCTGTCCGGTAGGGAGAGCAGTGATCAGAGAGGGAGCAGTAAGAATGGACATGGGAGTGGCTCAAGGAAAAGGTTCAAAACCGGGTGACTTCACAAATAGAATCAGAACTGGGCAATGGATGGATAACTTGCTGGTGAAAGAAAGCATAGATACTAGATTATTCATCTTTAACCTGCAAGACCAGAGAATAGAGAGGATAGTGATGACATTGCACTGCAAAGGATGTAGCAGGATGTGTATGAGAGTGAACATCCAGTGCCTCTCTGTGTATTTTAATTAAAAATGGTGTAGCAAGGGATCAGAAGATGTGTCAAGGGTGTGGGTAAGTGAGATGGGATAGTGCTGGAAGCAAGGTACTTTTATACCAGAAAGAGGTGCTGGTAAGGAAAAAATCAGCCAGGAGGGGAATTTAAATGACAACTGTAAGCTGAAAAGGTGAAAAGACACTGAAAAGCTATGGCCCAGATGTTGTTCCAAAAGGTGTTTACAAGGTTGCAAGTAGTAAGTAGTTGCAGACATACAAAGACTATTTAATAAAATTATGGAGTGGGGGGGGGGATGTAATTGCAGTACATGCTGATGGCCATATTTCTCCCTAAAGGGAAGTGTGAGAGCATCTAGCCAATGGCAGACTCATTTTTCTTAAATTTGTTGACGCAAAGAGTCATGAAGGGTTGTTACTTGCAAGACTGGAAACATGTTTCCTGAAGTAATAGCTCAGTGACACATCAGATTAACGAAGATCTGGGGCAGTTGAACAGCCAATGGGAGATCCAGTTAGATATGAGTTTATGAGCAAAGAAGAAGAAAAATAGATGGGTACAGAAGAAGTGATATATTATCTGAAGAAAGCAGTTATTTGGGTTTTATGCATAATATTGGAGATGATTGGGCTAGGAAGTAAAATTATTCAAAGGGTGATGATGCTGTATTGTTCTTCCAGTTAAGGGTCCCTGTAAATGACGGGCTTTCTAGAAAGATAGAATTGAGGAAAAGTGTACTGCAGGGTTGCTCTACATCATCCTTCCTGTTAGTAACTGAACATCTTTCACAAAGATAGCAAAGCTATTAAAAGCAGAATACTGATAAGCAAGAACTGACTAACACCCTTTTTTACAAGCCAACTTATCATAGCAATAGTATGACTGAAAAACATACAGGTATACAATAACCACAGTATATACAAACTTTATCAACTAGAAATCCCCAAACTAGGGACCTAAATCTGCACCAACAATACATTTCTGAAACAGTCCACCATTTTAGGTTACTTAATTTGCATAATCCTTAGGGTTATTTTGTGTGGAGTTCTTCATTTACATGTCATTATCTATTCATTAGCATATATTGTATGGCTTACCAAGCTATACTGAGCATTGCACAGCTGCACTGTTCTGTGTCTTAGTATCACCCACAGCCTGTACATGGCCACTACCCATGCTAGTTTGCACAGCGTGGCCACTACCCATGCTAGTTTGCACAGCGTGGCCACTACCCATGCTAGTTTGCACAGCGTGGCCACTACCCATGCTAGTTTGCACAGCGTGGCCACTACCCATGCTAGTTTGCACAGTGCAATGTTGACCATCTGTTAATCCCAACTACATCTCTGAGAACTGTGGTATTCAGAAATAACACAGTTTATTTCATTATAAAAAGCTTTTCAGGACTTTGACAAATAAATGCTTTGATATGGTGGCATTTTCATTATTAAATTTTGAATAATAAACATTTGTCAATGTGTTATTATAAATCATAATATGAACTGGGTATAAACAATAGAGGGTGTAACAGGAAGTAATCTCCCAATATGTCCTTATACAGAAGATGATAGAAATGGTTTGTACACCCTTGTTATGTCCGGAGATCAATCACAGGCCCTTTTCCTCAACAATTAATTACATATATTCCTTTAACGATACACAAGTTGGGATAATAACACAAAGAAAATATACCTTGAAAGTGTTTGCAGAACATTTATTTTTATTTATTTTGTTTTACAATTTGGTAAAGGGTGGGTGAGCTGGTCTACTGAGCCGTGTCAGCCACGGCCTCAATACAAGAGTACAACTTACAGCGAAATGACTAACCTTGCAATAAAATTATTACAGAAGCATGCAGTGAAGACTTAAAGTATGATGTAATTGTTACAGAAGAATAATATTCAGTTACAAGTAAGACTGGAGAGCAAAAACATTCATATTATGTGCAAGAGTAGACATTACTACATTTGCCACCAGCCATTATAAGCTGCTGAACTAGCCAGTGCCACAAAAGCAGTTGCACTTATTTCTTTCTTTATTTTTGAATTATTTAAGTTTTTCAATATTTTATGTCCTTGGTTAGCTGGTCCTATTCTGTGTAGGGCTTTTTCCTTCTATGGCTAGTTTGAATTCAGCTCTGGCCAATGTGATTTATTTTCTTGGCTGTTTCTAAGGGGGTAGCTTTGTTCTGTGGTTTGGAACAACTATTTGAGCGGTGGTCAGTACCACAGATGCACTGTTTTGAAAATTAGTAAATTGAGGAGTCAGGTGGCTCCATTAGCTATTGGCAGCCAGTAGAAGTTTTCATATAAAGTATAGTGACGGCAGTTTGAATATGCAAGCACAGCCAATTGAAATATTTTATTTTCAGCAACTTGAACTGTTTGAGAGTTTTTAGTAGACAAACGGATAACAAGGAGAGGGGTACATTCAAATTTAGGTAATAGGACATTTTGGGATATAATCATCCTTGCACTTGGTGACAGAGGTGAAAACATTGTTTTGATTGTTTTTATACTTTAGTGGCAATGTTTTTTGACTGTACATTTAAGATCATTAACACAGAATGCAAGGATATAAATAACCTGTATGATTTGTTGCCTGATCTTTATCACAGTATGTTAGTTTAATTAGTCAGGTGTGAACTGTTGGGGAGCTCCCTTCTGGTAGGTGCAAAGGGACTGCATGTCTATGACTTTATTATTATTTTTAAAGGTCGATACAAATGACATAGTACCAACATTTCTGACCTGATCGGATGTACACAATATAAAAGTATTATTTTAAAGTAAATCCTGATCATTTCTTAAACATTGTTTCATGTCATTTTCCTTTCTCAAAATTCGGATCCACTGTTAATTCTTACACCTTTGTTTAATACCCCCAGCAGCATTGCATGCACTTCAATGCAGCACCTTTTTAAACTGCATCTGCCCATGGTGTAAAAAAATCAGGAACTGTAGTCTTTGTTGGCACAATAACTTCTAAATTTAGAGGTAGTCAGCAACCCTTCCTTAAGTACGTTACAAAATATGAGATATGAGGCGTAAACCATAAAACAAAAAGTGCCTGTTATTGTTTATTTGCATGCACTACATGGAGAACAGATTCTGCTCGGTATGTGTTCACAGTCAGAATACCAAGCAAACATATTTTTAGAAAGTTTATGTTTAATCCCTACTGTGTCCTAGATTATCTCATGGAATACATATTACATTTTGAATTTTTTTCATAAATGGAAAAGAAAACATCAGGACATTGCATAATAGTCTAAGCAAAAAAAAACATGATTTTACCACTGAGAATATCCCACTTGGCCACTGGAAATGACAACATACCAGGGGAAATGCTTCCAGTGAAGAAGCATTCATACTATTTGCAATAAGAATGATTCTGTAGAATTCCCTGTGGCTCTAAAACACTCAAACTGTTCCCATAAAGCTCAGAAAAATTCATTTTACCTTGCATCATTTTTTATAATAGTACAGGAAATGTTTATCCATAAGTACCAACATGCTGTTTGGGGAAGTAATCCCCATTATCTCTGAGCCTTCTGGAAAGTAATTTGCCCCATGTCTGATACATTCCCGGCAACAAACAAAATCTGCATACAAACTTACTTTTTAAATGTTTTACGTGTGATTTGTGAATGCACTGATCCTTACTCCTGGAAGATCGACACACAAATAAGGACAAGCTCATTATATTTTTGTTTATTGGATAGTTTCACTGATTCCTTCTCTTTCACCTGAAAAGTCTATGGAATATTTCTCGACATTCAAAATAAAATACAGTGAAGAAAAAAGTGAACATCTCATTAGTACTAGCTTTCACTATAAAAACGACTTCCAAGAAAACATTTCTGTAATACATGCAATCTTCTCAAAAATGAGCATTTTACAATTCATCGTTGCAATGCATATATATTACATTTTGTTTCTGAAATACTGAAGAACTCATTCTGCCGCACAGATGTTTAAAAAACTTTGCCCTTTTTAGACACTGACCCTGGGCAAAGTTTATTTAAATACATCTTTAACTACTCCGATCCTTCTCTTTAACTCCCTGTTATATTATTTTCTTCCTGTATATAACTGTTTCTCCTACCTACGAAATGAGCAATTTACTAATAATTATGATTACTTTCTTGTGATTTAAAGTATGTTATCATGTATCCATACAGTCTGATAATTATGTATTAACTATATACCATTACTCCCCACCCTATGCTAATGTATATATATTTCTTTCACTTTGTATTCGTTCTGTACAATATTTGATTACCTGTGGAGCTACCCTCCCCAGGCTTCCACTGAAAATGGGTTTATGACCCAGTGCACTTTCCCGGTCAACAAATGTCAGTAAATAAATAAATTGAAAAAATAGAATATGTTACAATCATGGGATGTTCTTGTTCTTGTTGTAATGGTGGTTGAATTTCTAATTATTTATTCAAGGTAGCTTAAATTCCAGGAGTTGGTGTAGCTAATTAATATAAACAAAGCAATGATAAAACAATTTAGTCCATTATGACTGCGAAGTCATCAAGTACCCATGCAACCAGTTTAGCTTGTATAATCTGTCCAAATGCTACCTTTGGGCTCCCCTGAAAACAGGACATTGACCTAATGGGAATATCTTGGTTAACAAAGAAAACTTTATATAGTCAAATACAAAGAAGTAAACCAACACAGACACACACAATACGTATACACACACACATACATACATATATATATATATATATATATATATATATATATATAGCTATATATACATATATATATACATATATATATATATATATATATATATATATATATATATATATACATATTTAGATAGATACCAAAAAAGGGAAACCTAGGTGTGCAGGAACAATATCTGCATATAAATTGCTAAAATAGACTGTTGTCATAAATTATAATATAACATCCATGTTAAAGATCACTTTGTAGTCTTATTAAAAAATAAGAAAACAGGATTCAAGCTTGTGTCGCTTGTTTAAACCATGGTTTGTTAAGTAAAAACAAGAGAAGAGTGCTTTTGTCCTTGTCAGAGCTTTTAACATGGTTAGGCTAATAAGTGGGAGACTTAATGAAGAAAATTTGTTCCTGAGATTGTTTACAACATATCCCTTAGCAAACCAGCTTGTACCGTTTTGGAACTGGCATACTTAATTGCCTCCACATGCTAACACCCCACAGTAATCATAGTCGTGTACTTTGTCATTTACCCCTTTCACAGTATTTATTTTCCTTTTGTAATAATGGGTAAATTGTGTTCTATGAATTTAATTTGTGGAGTTCATTATAACCCTATGATATCCTGATGCAGGGCAATACAAATTATATTCCAGACCCCATTTACCAAGACTTCGCCACATAGTATCGCAGAAGACATGAAGTAAGGTACAGACCAGACTACACTTTGACAATTCAAAGCATAAAATATGACTTTTTTTCTAATGGTTTATTCATCTCCTGTCGAAAGCACAATGTACTTCTCATTGCACTGAACTTTATCTCAGAAATTGGAGTTTTGATGTCTGTTTCATCTTTATGGAAGATATATTAAGATCACTACTTTAGTTGTTTTATTATCCTCATATTATGTGCAACAAATGCAATAAAAAGAGGCAGAGGGATGCAGGTTTATTGACTCATTCCTTGTGTGCCCAGCCAACACAGTGTGTAACGACTCCTATGCTTAACATATCTGCATTGCATCAACAAACACTGTTCTCTCTCCCATCTTATTTAACAGTTCACACGAGTTAATTATCATTATACAAATAGTAAGACAAAAAACACTGCTACTCCAATATATTCTCTAACTACTAATGAGGAAGCAATAATTGAAATATATATAGTGCTACACCTATATATTGAAAACGATACATAATCAACCCCCACATACCACACAAGCGCGATTCTCTATACAACCACCACAGCTTGTCGACTACATATCTTGTTGACAGCTGTACTTGTAAAAACACACAATCAAATTGCTTAATAAATATCTCAGTATAGTATAGCTCTGCATGTAGCATTTTTTGGTAATGGATTTTTGAGGTGATTATTAAAGCCCCCCCCCAATGAGGGGGTGGGGGTGCTAAACCATCTAGACCTCCCAAAACTACATTTACAGATACTAAGGCTGCCCAGACATCAAGACAATACTTTTATTAAGAAAACAAGTATTACTTTTAACTCTCAGGTGGTGCAATATTGTACTTAATATATTTAATTTTAGGAGATGTGGGGTACCAAATCTATTGCAAAGGATTTATCCATGTACTTTTTCATAGGAATCTTCATTTTTCCCTTAAGCAAATGTGTGTCTTATGTCCTGTTATTTGTGGGAGTTTGCAGTAAGCTACTCTGCAAGTAAATATTAGTGCTGTGGTTTTAAAAGGGAAATCTATGTTCTAGCCATGATGTGTGTTAGTCACACATAATGGATTTTCTTACTACATCTCTTTACATCTAAAAGCTAGATTAATTGTTCTATAAGTAATATGGGCATTGGACAACAGGTATGTATTTAATGCAAATGATAGATGAATCTACTTTTATAAACAGATCTTTAGTTATTTTCTGTATATTTTAGTCCTTAACTAGCTGTAGACGTGCTGTGTTTCTGCCTTGCTCTGACTTCTTCAGTACAGCATAAGTGGATTGTTTGGCTATTCTTATCAAGCACAAAGTTTAATATTAAGCCTGATGTCGATGTCAAAATACCCCAACTAACACACAAACCAAAGGGTAAAAAGTTCACACCATACCTCGCAACTGTACCTAATTTTTAGGGGCATCCCTGATTTTGATTGTCCTTCTCAACCTCTCCTAAAACTAGCTACTTTTGTAGAAAATGCACTGAATTACACTTAATAATGACAATAATTAGAGTTATGGCCTTCCTTTACCTAAGAAAATATATATTAATTCATGTACTTTTATTCTGTAAATGTTTCAAGTTATTAGCACCAATATTTTAAAATGTCCCTGACTGCCTCTGATTATTTCTGGATTTCTCTGTTATTCTGTTAAGATTTGTCCCTGAGTGGTTGTGAGCTATGGTTTACACAGACAAACCATTCAGTAAAGCCCACAATAAAGACCCAGCTAAGCCAGGGTCTTTATGGATACATTATAGTGGGGCTTTATTGGTCTGAATGTACTCATAAAGCCTTCAAAAAATAAAAAGTCATGGGCCTTCAGAAGCCATTCAGCTGAAACCTTGGTACATTCTTAAGGGGTCATTTGTATATATCCCATGGGCATTCACTACAGAAGGTTTAAGGTATCACACAGTGAAGATTCTAGCTTGGCTAGATCTTTCTTGCAGTTTTTTTTTTCTTACAGAAACCATAGATAATTAATTCAGTTCTTTCTCGCACACAGAACAAACACTAGAAAGTGCAAAAAAAAAATTAAAGCTTCTTCATTACAAACTCTTTAATGACTTATTTATAAGCAAGCAATTAGATCTGTCCTGTGAATGCAGAAACATTTCTTGCTTTTGTCATACAATCACTACAGTTTCAGGTTTTATGCCTATTTTTTCGTTATATTAAATAAAAAAACAAATGCAATTCTCCTGACACTGTTAAGACATACCAGGGGATTCAATAAACTGCATGTATGCTTTGCACGAAGCCTACACAGAGTTTGTGTGTATGCACAGTGATGAGTGTTGAGTGGTAGTGCTAATTACATATTCATGCTGCACACAATGTTTAAACATAAACAAGCACAGTTTCATGGATGGCAACAGTGCTGCCGCCAGGAAACCACGTAAAGCAACATGGATAGCAAACCTGGTTACCTCAGAGAAAAGTAGGTTAGCGGGATTGCATGGAATGCCACAGTGATTATCAGGAATTAACATATATGTTATGTATGTGTACCAAACACAGTACAGGACAGTGTATAGTGTGCAGAGTATTGTGAAATCCTATTCCAGGCATTCTGTACAGAAGTTGTGTAAATAATCTGTATGGGTACATGGACTGCTATGTAAAATAAACACTCAAAATACTCAGGAGAAGTGTACGTATTGAATAGGGAAACACAGATGAACTGTAGGAATGAACACAGAGAAAGGGGACAGATAAAACAACCTAATGTACAGCAGATCAGGGCATGTCAATGGAAGACAGTTGTAGCAGGAACTCCAATCACATATCAATATGGTACAGTATGGACTGCACAGTGAAAATGTGTATTATGTGACTGTCACATAATATACATTTGTCTTTGTGAGATAACTATCCTTACATGAACAATGCAGAAGACATCTATCATGGATGTTATATCTAAGTGAAGTAGGTGCATATTGTGAAGTTGGGCTTGATTTGCCTGAATATGAATACAATTTCAGAAGAGGTCTCCAACAAGTGGGACACAAGTACAGGCTCATGGACAACGGTAAAAGCAGCATGCACAATCATGGATAATATGAAAATACCACCAGCTATAATCAATTCCATGTCTATCACATAATAGGTTTGATTCTGAGTGATCAGAGATGGCTCTGCACAAACACACTTCTGCAACTATTATGACACATCAGCAGTCTACTAGTGTAATCACGCACACTGTCCTGACACTGTAACATTTGCTAGAGGTGTTAGGAGGAACACTGCTATACCTGTATGCAACAATATGATTATGATATGGCTTAACTGACAGGTGTGCATGGTATATATATATATATATATATATATATATATATATATATATATATATATATATATATAGATAGATATATAGATAGATATATAGAGCATGATCCACACTGTAAAGAATGTTTTCCATCCCATCAATGTTGTCAAACAACTATGTATGTACTTTGTGCTTCACTGGTACAGGTAGCAGACATGCATCTGGTGTAACACCTTGATGGGGGCTCCACACCATCAGACAGTAATGTTTATGCAACAAAAGGAATACCTAGGTATGGCCAATGAGATGTGTGAGAGCTCACTGTGGCAAAAGTGGTACACCTCAGTTACACATCACTGGAAGATGTGTAGGGAGGTACATGAGGAAGGGTGCATTGTATTCAGTTATTGATGTAATGAAGGATGTGAACTGTGGAGGTATTATGGCCTTTGATGTGGATATCCTTCATATATTCAGTACGTGTGTTACACACAAGGGAGTAGTCAGCACTGTGGCCACATGCTGGTGGACATTCTACATACTATCTGCCCAAGGACACAGGTCACATACCACTGGATCTGCTTATAGGGTGTGATGTCTAAAGTATCCTTGGGTTGTGCATTTGTTTTCATGATTTAACAAATCTCCCCATGTTTTTTGTTTCATTGCAGGTATTGTCATGGCTGTGGAAGCAATCTTTGGTGTGTGTTGATATTGTCTGCATTATACTAATATCACAGTTGAAGTCAATGATTGTCCACAATCTGTAGTCCTTCAGACAGCTGTTTGGACCCAGGATGTGTATGATATTTGTGACACCTGTGACTTAAATAATGGACAGGAAAGGGCCTAGAAGACAGCCCTGATGTATGGACCTGATCACTGGAGCTGAGATATTGTTCACTTCACACATTTCAACGTTTTAGATGCTACGTATGTGATCCACTTATCTACCCACTTGGTGATATAGGTCTTTATGGCCACATCTGACAGTGTTGATTGAATACCTCAGTGTGGATTTGTATCAAATGCCTTGGCCTTGTCATGTTCAATAGGATGATAGTGTTGTCATCATGCATGCCCTCGATGACCTCTTTGAGGACATCTAACAGATGTAACAGACATGATATAGCACTAACAACTCACACAGATCTGTTGCACACAGCTGCAATATTACTAGTGTCCATTTAAAAAAGGGCCATGATGACATGTTGGCTTACCTCACAGATTTGGAGAGTCAGGACATCTGTACATGCATGCATCAGATGCTAACCACCCAACTCAGGTGGATGCATATTGATGTTCACCCTTCTACAGGAGCATAGTCTGTATGGAGGGTGTGTTGAAGTGTATATTCAACTATGTTAGGAAGGTGTATGTGTTAAGTCATGCTATAGGCAATCTGTGATGTTGTCACAGACCATTGATTCTGTGTGCAGGCCTGGATGAAGGTATGACAGTGCATACTGCCTATCTTGATCTGACCTAGGGTTTTGACACAATCTCCCATGCAGGTATCATTGAGAAACTCTACCAGCTGGGGATTAACCTCTATGTCACTAGATGGGTAACCAATTGGCTCACCAGCAGAACACATACTGTGAAAGTTGGTGAATCAACCTGTACCAGTAGAGCTGTCAACACTGACACTCCTCAGGCATCTGTGCTTGGCACTTTACTGTTCGAAATCTATTTAGTGACTGTTCAGGCTAAAATACGCTGCCTTTGGCTTGTGATTCTTTCATATTGGGTGCAATCATTGACTCCACCAGCGATGCTAATAAAGTATAGGATGGGCTGACATAGAGAAATGATTGGTGGTCTACAAATAAAAGCAAAAATGTGTCTTTATTTTGGCCTTTTTGAAAGTGGAAATCCCTGCTTATTACACCATTAATAACACTCCCCCTATGCTGAAACCCAGTGATGCAAAACCTGGGAACACACATAGCAATCTGAACTTTGACCACCAAATATCCACAGTGGTATGGCAAGGCTACATTGTGCACATCATAAGTTATGCCATCATATGCAGATCTGAGGATTATATAACAGCACTGTACTT
The DNA here is from genome assembly GCF_019279795.1 of Protopterus annectens. Classification (NCBI taxonomy): domain Eukaryota; kingdom Metazoa; phylum Chordata; order Ceratodontiformes; family Protopteridae; genus Protopterus; species Protopterus annectens. The sequence goes on along the minus strand of NC_056747.1, from coordinate 121,279,403 downwards.
GAACCTCATCAGAACACTAATAGAGTATAATGGTCCCTTTTGCATGTACCTCACCAGATACCTGCAGCAGTTGGAGAGACCACAGGAGTTTCCCACCAAAAAACATAGGATTTACAAACCATGCCATGATGTATGTGGATAGACTGAAAGTCTATTCACTGTAATCTGAATCATATAGGAAGAGGTGACTTCTGCCTGGCTTCCAGGCCTGTCTCTGACTCTGCCCTGCTGGGAATAGTGCGTATCCACAAATCAGATATAGCTGATGACATCAACAGTGTCTGGTGAGGAGAATATGGTAATAGCAGTGTCCCACATGCTAGTGTGAAAGGCTGTCTCTAATTTCGAGCAAGTGTACAAACACACACACACACACACACACACACACACACACACACACACACACACACACACACACACACACATGCACACACACACATGCACACACACACACACACACACACACACACACACACACACACACACACACACACACACACACACACACACACACCCCAGCTGACTGCAGTGAGAATGTGCTGTCTCTAATGTCAAGCAAGTGCACAAAGACACACACACACACACACACACACACACACACACACACACACACACACACACACACACACACACACACACACCAGTTGACTGTAGTGAGAACAGGATCCCCTACTTGGATCTCCCTAAGACAACTAGGATGGTTAGAATTCCCTATCCTACTAAAATACAATCAACTTCTCCTGACCCATCAACTGCTATGCCAACCAAATAAAATACCTGCCCTCTCTGGTCTGCTCACCTTCCATAATGCTGTGCGTCAACTAAGATCTTCCAATACCACCCTACTAACTGTTATCAATTGCTTACATAGCTGAAGCCAATCTCTTTATTCCTATGCAGTTGCTAAGGCTTGGAACCCTCTACCCCTGACATTAAATGTCTAAATAGTAAACATACTTTCAAATCCCTGCTAAAATATCTCCTATTCAAAACTTCGATATGTTCCTGTACAGAACCAGACTAATTTCACCTGTTCCTGACTTTCAACATCCCTAGTTCACAGGTGTACGGTGTAGTTTCACTTAGTGCACAGTACTGTGAACCAAGTGTTTAGGCCACCTTTAGAGTTATGATTTCTAGTTTAGGACCCTGTTTGTCTATCGAAACTTCTTTTTGAATTTATGTTCATTTGTTGTATAATATCTTAATTGTTTTTCAATATTCTAACCACTGTATGCTGCATCAATTATTGATTTTTACTCCTTTTATATGTTCTATGCTCTTTGTACAAAATAGATATGTTTATATAATTTTTTATTATTTTTTTATAATTTTTTTACTATGTATTTGGAGCTTTTCTCCCTGGGCCTTTGCTGAAAACAGTCATCTTGTGTCCAGTCGAACTAACCCGGTAAACAAATGGAAAATAAAAATAAAAATAAAATAAAATAAAATAAATAATGCTTATCTAAGTATACAAACTACACAACTCAGTACTTTACACAAGTGCTACAGCACAAAGCTGACTTGTACAAGGCTGCAGGACAACTTATAGTGGATATCATCATCAGTGGATGCTATATATGGAAGATGTTGGGAGGCCTACATGAAATGGATGTGTAAGTATGTGCAAGTGTCAAAATACTGTCAATCCAAGGAACTGGAATGGGAACTGTAGGATACACATTTATGCTCTTCTGGCTAGATAGACACACACACACACACACACACACACACACACACACACACACACACACACACACACACACACACACACACACGTGCACATGCACACGCACACGCACATGCACACGCACATGCACACACACACACACACACATCAGTTGACTACAGTTAGAACAGACCACCCTACCTACAGACTGCCGAGCTCAGTACTTTACTCAAGTGCCATGGCACAAGTCTGACTTTTATAAGGTGTGACCCATGCACTGCCCCAGTAATCAAGGAGCCTCAATCCTCACCACTAGCACCAGTGAAGGGCACGCACATTGGGGGGATAACAAGCACACACACAGTGAAGTACAATTTCCCTTATTTATTATTTTACATTTGTTTACCAGGATAGTCCGACTGGATATATGTCCATTTTCAATGGAGACCTGGGGAGAAAAGCTCCAATAGACAATATTACAAAGATTACACAGGTCTATATTACAAGACTGAAGACGCATTCTTTCGAATGTATCTTGGTCAAACATAAAAGGCTGAAAATGCAAAATATCGAAGCGGTTGTTAAGTGAATTCTTTCCCTGGGAAAGAATTAGCTTGGCTGCTTTGGTACTTTGCCGTTTTCAGCACTGTAGTGTAGTCTCGGAGTAGATATATTTAAGTAGGGGGCGTGTGGGGGGGTGAAGCCCCCAACATAATGTAATGTTTGCAATTGTTTTTTATTTATTTATTTTTTGTTGGAACAGCGATTTTTTTCCCTTGGAAAAAAAAAATCGCTGTTCTGACACTTCGACATTGTAAGCTTTCGCTTACATAGGGTCAATTAATCACCGTTCACTTTTTTAAGCATTCAGTGATCTAATATAGACCCGTTACACATCAAGTTAGTTACATAGAAAATGTAAGACAAATAGTTATATACAGTGGTTTAGTAATGTTCCCAAAAGGGACTCACAATTTACATGGTCAGAAACATTAAAGCAAAACTAATCAGACTGGTACAGTACGTAGTTGAGTTAAGATATTATTCAGATATGATTTCATTTTATAGTTTAATCAGGGTTGGTACATGGACAAAGCCAGTTCACTTTGAAATACTGTTTGATGCTTTTTTTGAAGAAACATATGGAGGATTGTAGGGTTATATATTTTGGCAGAGAATTCCAGGTTTTGCCAGCAAAGTTGGCAAACAGGGATTCACCAACTGAGTTATTAGCTTTATATGTTTGGACCAATAGTTTGCTGGCAGATCACAGTGACCTCAAGTTGTTGTATGGCATTATAATATTTATGAATGAGGGGGTAACCCCAGGGTGGTAAAGAATTTTGTGGGCTGTTAAGAGTTGATTTAGTTGAATTAAGCTGGGAAGTTCTAGCCACTCTAGTTGTTTCAGGTTCTGGCAGTGATGGGTTGTATAGGTGGAGCCAGTGGTGAATCTGACAATATGGGAGAGCTTATTCAATTCAGATTTATTAGGATTTGAGAGTACAGGAGAGGCATAAATAAAAGTACAGAGTAGGTGTGACCGGGTGATTGCAATTCTAGCCAGTGGGGTTAAAATGACTTGTTTCTATACAGAAATCCAAACTTCTTATTGATGGTCTGTATAGTTGTGTTGACCTGTAGGTCAAATTTAAGATCATTATCTATAATAACCCCTAAAATCTTCGTATGGGTATCTGGGGAGATAGTGGTACCATTGTTGGATGTAACAGTGAATGAAAATGGGGTGGATCTACTAGTGGGGGTGAAGAGCAGAAGTTTAGTTTTACTGGGGTTCAGCAGTAGACATTGGTTGGACAGCCAGTTTTCAATAGTGTTAAATGTGTTTTGGGTTAAGATTTGCAGGTCGGCTGGGGAGGTGGCTGAGCAGATGAGAGTGGAATCAACTGCATATTGAATGCATGTAGCTTTAGGAATAGCATTATGACATTTGTTGATGAAAATAGAGAAGAGTAGTGGTCCTAGTATGGATCCTTGAAGGACACCAAGAGTGAGAGGTAGCTGGCTGGATAATTTACCCTGCCATAATACAGCCTGTTGTCTGCCAGTCAGGTAAGACTGGAACCATATGATTGTGTGCTTGTTTAGAGAAATTGACTTTAGAGAGAGAGAATGAGGAGTTCATGGTTGACCATATCAAAGGCTTTTGATAGGTCAAGAAAGAGGGTAGAGGATATCCTATTGTCATTCCTATTTTGGTTTATGGCATTCGTAAAAGAAAGGAGGACAGAGGTGGTGCTGTGATGTGGCCTGAAGCCATGCTGGGAGTTGGACAGTAGGTCATTCTGTACTAGGTATTGCATTAGTTGCTTGTGTATGCATTTCCCCATTATTTTGGCTAGTGGGGAAAGAATGGCAATGAGTCTATAGCTGGATAATTCTGTGGAACCTCCACCTTTATGGAGTGGGATGACATGGGGCATTTTCCAAAGGGAGGGGATAGCACCTTCAGATAAGGTTCTATTGATCAGTATAGATATGGGGTATGCAATGGCTTCTGCAGCTGTTTGTAGGTACTCTGCAGGGAGGAGGTTGGCAGAGAGGGTAGTAGGTTTTAGTTTTTTTAGCAGTGTTTTGATAAATGTGGTGGAAATGGGTTGGAAGCTAAATTGGAGATGATCACTGGGCAGATTGGAGCTGGGATTGTAATTTGTGGGGGTTAGTTGATTTGCTAGGGATTGGATTGTTTCAGTGAAAAAGTTATTATAGGCACCAGCTATGGTCTCTGGGGAATTATGGGTGAGGTTTGCAGGGGTTGGGGTGGTAGACTGACCTGGATAAAGAAGCTGATTTAAGCCTGCCCAGAACTTTTGAGGGTTGTTTTGATGTTTATTTAGGAGGTTTTGGTAGTAGCTTTTTTATCTAGTAGGATAGATTTTGTTTGTTTCATTCCTGAGTTGGTGGTATTTTAAATGGACAAGTGGGGCTTTAGTTGATCACCAGCTGGCCCAGACTCTGTTTCTAGTTTTGATTTTTGACTTGGTATCCTTTGTGAGCCATGGTGCTGGGTTTGATTTAGTTTTTATAGTATGTGCTGGAGCATGGGAATCAAGGATACTTAGGAATTTAGTGTTAAAATATGCTATGGCCTTCCCTTAAGAGCACCCAGAGATCACAGGCAGTCTGGGGCTGGTTTCTCCCTTTCTCTGCAGATCCTCATAAGACTCCCCACTGGCACAGCTATAGGGTCCAGACCTCAGCCTAGTGGTCAAGCTAAAACCTCCAGCATCCTCTCTGTCCAACCAATGCTTTGTGTCCCTGCCCAAGTAGCAGACACACACACACACACACACACACACACACACACACACACACACACACACACACACACACACACACACACACACACACACACACTTTAAGATTTGATTTAGATATACACACACAGACATTCCTGGGGAAGGCTGACACATGTTCTCCAGCTATGCCCCCTTTCTGCCCAGACTATAAGGTAGTATTGACTGCTACCAACCACTATTATCAGCTACTATAAGGCCCTTCCCAAAGGGTGACCAATTTCACTGTATAATATTACTGTTATCCAAATGGTAAGTGTGCCGAACAGCAAAACTATTGGAGTGGCTTGGACAGTATCACTAAATGCATGCAATGTACTTTAAGTGCTTAAATTATCTCTACACAAAACAGCCACAGTTGAAAAGTTTAAACATATTTAATAATAATAAAAACACAAGACAAATTTCATCAATTCAACGCAGTGCTAATCAAGAGTTCAGAAATCACAGGAACTTTAAAACAATATTGTAGGATAGTCTGACATAAATATAGAAAACAGCTAGACTAATCTGGCTAAATTTGTATCTAGCTCTAAGAGAAACTATGTCCTAAATAACTTTACTTACAAGGCAAACTGCTGGTGAGTTGCTGTCAGCTTCAGACAAAATCCAAAATACTCAATCCTTCTCTCTGAGAAAGTCTTAAATTGATGATACCTAGTATTCTGAGTCATTTCACATTACATCATTTTTATCATTTCTGCTTTAGTTCCCAGGCTAACAGAAACTCATAATTTACATTTCTTTGTAAGCTGCACCTGGCCAGGAAGCCACAGTAATACAAGACACTTTTACATGTAAAATCTAGCAATTATCTCTGTCTTAATAACAATGGAAACAATTTTCTAGCCCAGACTTCCTGTCTCCGAGCTTGAGATCAAACACAGTCGTAGTTCTTTACTTAACAGCTTTCTTCCAGCAGGGTGCACTGTGGTTACATTTTTGAAGTTCAGCATATAACACTGTTTTCTTACATTTAGTTTTCTTTACATTTGGAAAACAAGCCTGTGAATTATATTAATATTTACAATGACATAGAATTATCTACAAAATTCTATCTGGCTGGGCTGGCAGCCTTCACATAAGGCTATAAGACTGCAGGAAAACTTATAGTGGATGACATCAGCAGTGGATGCTAGATAGAAGATGTTGTGAGGCCTGCATAAAATGGATGTGTAGGCATGTTCATATGTGAATATAGTTCTAGTTCTGCATGTTACTAGATTGATTTATGTAGTGTAGTTGCTGTCTTTGTCAATAAGTACTGAGAGACCAGGGTTGCAGTGCATGGGTGGAGGTAACACATGGCTGCATTGTAAATGCATTATCTGACATATTCTTAGATAAAGCCTTTATGTTGTGTTTCTACTTGTACTTTCATGGCATGAACAGTAAATGGACAATAAAAAGCAGTAATACAAGCTAATATTTAGTTTGTGTAGGGCAATGGTGACCAATGGGTTTGCGCATGCAGGATACATATTTCCACTACATTCTCTGTTTGCATGTAGTTAATCAGTGCACAAATGTGGGGCTCATTGCTAAAATTCTGAGAGTTAATATTCAGTGTATGAAACATACTTGCTGCTTAGCTGACTCTGTGGCAGCAGGTGTACAGGCATTGATACATTTATTTTTGAGCCCAAATAACACTGGGTTTGAATCTAGGTGTATCTAATACTTTTAAATAAACATCGATAATGAAATTACATGATTCTTTATACTACATTCAGCATGTGTTACTGGGTGTTGACGTAGTGCAGAATGGTTAAGCGGCATTGTGCAGAGGTAACGGCAGCACTGCAGAGCTGCTCACCATTGTTTGACACTGATGAGTGACGCCAAACTCTATGCAAACATAGAGGCCAAATAGTGAAGGGAGCCATTGCTTTTTTGGTACTTTTATGCATTTGTTTGAGTCTATTCTTTGACCAGATTATAGGTGATAAAATGGGGTAGAAAGGAAAGTGGTGAAATGGGGAGCAAGAATGGGGAAAACAAAAGGAAAGCAGTACAGGAATGTGCAGGAGAGATGTAGGAAAGAACCACAGCTATCCATTTCTTCAACAGTGTAAACTAAAAATGTGTGGATAATATTAGCTGAATTTGGACTGTCATCTCCAAAAAGAGCAGTGACAACATTGCAATTATGTTGTATAGTCAATTGGACCAAATCAAATTCTTCAAGAAGTCATGTGTGCAAAATGTATGGGGCGATATTATTTTTTTTTTGTGGGACAGGTGCCCACTTTTTTTTAATTCAGTAAGAGAGGAATGCTGGGTAAGGGATGAAGGTATTTATGGGTCAGGTAAATTGGGTAGGTGAGGAAGCAAATGCAAACAAACAAGACAAGACACAAGGATGGTGAGGGACAAAAAGGTTGGGGGACACTGTGATTGGAGTGAGAGAGGGCATAACGCAGGCCCATTCCCATCAAACATGGAGACAGTGAGAATCTAGTTCTCACACACTGGACTGCCATCACTGTCCCCTTACTCAACTAACAGCTGAGGTGTTTGACATCTTCTCCTCCTATGGACCATGAAGGAGAGCAGCCTAACCATTTGGCATAGGCATACACCAATGGTGTCATACACAACCCTACACAACATCCCTTGCATCTCCTAGCAGGTGATGAAATCCCCACCTCTGCCACTACTCCCAGAGGGTACCACAGCACCAGCTGCCGGGGCAGTAGTACCTGAGGGTGCAGGTAGTGCAGGAGCAGCAGAGGCATACTGCCAGTTTGCATCCCAGATATGCTGGGCATCAGTGCTGAAGCCAGTGGAGGGAGGGCAGGCAGATCCACTAGGGTTGGTCTACCTCTCTGTGCTGTGAAAAATTTAGTGATTTGTTACAAATGGATGATATGGAGACATTTTGAAGACACATAACAGAAAATAAAAAAGAGATAAGGGTTTGGGATAGAGGAACAAAAACAAAAAGAGATAAATTATTAACATCATATGTGACATAAAATGCATTATCACAATTATACAACTATTTTATATGAAATATTACATTTAAGTATATGTCCTAACAGCTACAGACTGTAATTACAGATTGCTCAAAGTAATCCTTGAAATGTACATATATTACACGTATGTTTGGTCCAATTATACAGATTACAGCTAGCAGGGCATTTATGCCACTTGTATAGAGTTTAATTTATATAATATTATTAAAGAAATATAGTATTGTGTAGTTGTTATTCATGATAATTGAGCCCACAACCTCTGACTACAGTCTTATACTTGACTGTTAAAGTTGATTTATGCACACTTGCTTTTACAGTTAGGATATGCATGCTCAATTTGCTGCTACTGTATAGAAAACCCAAAACTATATCTTTAACTTTTAAAGCTACAGACTAATGCATGCATAATTTCTTTTAAGTGTGCATGCTCAATTTGCTAATACTTAACAAAACAAAATATTTAACTTTTAAAGCTACAATACTTCTCTTGTACTGCATACATACAACTTGCTTCCCTCAGTCTCTCCAGTCAATCAGCATGAGCTTGGTGATTCAACTCTATTTTGGCATTAGCTGTGTAAAAAACACAAAAGAACAGAAGAGCATTATGCGTGACAGTCTTGCCTATATTTTGCTTTCTATTTATTAAAAATAGTTTTTTATTAGCATACTTACACAGCTGTGGGATATCATCAGTTTGAAATTCAGTCAACTTCTGGTTGAGTGTATCCCTCTTGCACCTTTGAAGGTCATTGAAATGTTGCCTACACTGTTCTCTAGTGTGTGGGATGCCAGTAACACTGGATACAGCCAAGCCTCAGACGTGTACTGGGAGCCAGAATAGTCCCTCTGCAGAAGCGTTTGGCTGTGGCACTTTACCAGAAGTCCAATAAATATCCTGGACTCCTGAACACCCCACCTCTGAGCCCTAAATGGGGCACCTTCCCCTGTAACACCAGGGATGTCTAATACCAGAACTAGAGCAATGGCAGCTAATGATTTCCTTTGTAAGCCTAGCCATGCATCCCAAATCTCTAACAAGTTCTGATACTCTTGATAAGCATGGGCCTGGGAGATGAACCATTTATAGGTTACCTGTCTCCATTAGAGACATAGGTGCCAAACCAGGGATGAATTTCTGGTTTCCCATCCAGTTGTCCAAGTTGCACTTGAATTGGGTTAGGGGGCACTCTGCTTCACATGGATGTTGAGCCTGTTCCATAGATGGGGTAGTCTCTGGGATACATACCTTTATCTCCAGCATGTCCTATTTATATTACAGGCAAGGTTTAAATCTTTAGAACAGGTAATTCTGGTGCTGTTTGTTTTTTGGATATGCTGGAGGTCCATCAGAGTGGTGTCTGACAATGCGCTGTATGCCAGGCATAGATCTCCCCCTCAAAAGCCTGTAGGAGACAAAATACAGGTATAAGGCCTTGAGGTGGTCTGTATAGGGCATTTTACTTATGCACTGTATTTTTTTATGTATTAATTTCAGATGTAGTGCACTGAGTGAACACACAACCATTTAGAACTATTGCTTACAAAAATGCAGCTCTCTCTTATCTCTCTGTGCTTGTTGCTCATTCTGTCTTATCTGAGCAGTAATGCAGTCTGTCAGGCATTCTATATCATTGCCCTTAAAATATGTGATGGTATTGAATGGAAATAATATACAGTAGTCAATAAATGAAGGGGAGGTTAGACGTTAATGAACAGAAACCGTGACCTGTGTGCTGCTTACTTACATTTAAAACCTTGATAAAATTACTTCTACACTTTGCAAGTCTAACCTTGCTGACACACCCACTGGAGGTAGAGCAGTCAGCAATGCTTTTGTGTTTTGCTTCTCCTTACCAGTAATCATTCATAGTTGTAATGCATTAGCTACAAACAATGAGGGAGTGCCTGCACTATGTTTTCATCTGTTGCACAGAGCCATGTATTTGGAATTTAGCAATTCTAATGAGTTCACACCTCATTTGCATCTTCACCATGCTCATATCCCTGAGTCAACACCATAAAAAGGCAACTGTGTAGCTAAGGCATGTGAAGGTGAAGAGATTTGTTCATGTGGAGAACATAAAAGAGGCTATTACTTTGGGATATATCTGCACAGAAGATTACTGACTTTGACCTTTTGTGTCAGCCTAGGCTTCCTGCCCCACCCCCAACACCCTGTGCAAGTGATGAAAACTGTACCATATTCTTGTTTTATATATTTTGGATTCAGGGATACATAACATTTGTATCTGATGCTCAGGGTGCATAGCTGACTTAGTCCTTAGTATATATGCTTTTGTGTTGTTGTTTTGCTACTTGTACCTCTAACATATTTTGTTCTTAGAAAGTTAGGCAGTTAATGGAATCAAGCATTTTTTGCATCAGTATTGTTAATGATCTTGTGAGTATTGTGAAGTCTGAAACTGAAATGTTTATTATTTCCAATATTTATTTATTTATTTTATTTAACATTTGTTAAGTCTGACTGGGATAATTGCCCATTTTCAGTGGAGGCCCAGGACAAAAAGCTCCATATAAAAGTACACAGTATAGCAACACAAAATTATACAGATCAGAAAAAATTATACAGATTACACAAATTATACAGATCATAAAGAAGGCATGCTATACAAAGGAATACTGTTCAACAATGTTTGTCTAGTTTCATAGAACAACATGCAATACATTTTTGTCGAAGGTTATATAAACATCAGAGTAGTAAGAGAGAAGAGTTTGAGGGTGGGTAGAGATGGGGAAAAGAACAAGTATGTCCAGCCTGATGAGGATCAGTACTTTTGAGAGGTATGACTGACTGAATCTTTGATGCCTGACACCTACTACTTGATACAGGACACATGCAGTCACATAAGTCTATGCTGTCACACGTTAACATAATTTATGTACAAATCACCCACGTTTTACTTGCTTACAACATGCAAGGATATGCCATTTATTCGTATTATTACACAATACACTCCAAGTTCAACACTTACCTTGTAAATCCAGCAGTTACAACAGTTTTAGTTCAGTGCTGACTCTGTGTGGTGCTAGCAGTACACAGCCATTACATGGGGAAGTAAAGGTTGTGAGCATTGAATTGCATCAATGTTACTATATGTATGTGCATAGGATGAAGGATTTAGCCCCTTAAGTGGTGGGTGAGTGTGCTATAAATTGGGTCTTAGCCAGTGTGAGGGCATATTGAACCCAGATATGTCTGCCTAGACCCACAACAGCTCCTGGTTCCTCCCTCGGACTCCTCACCTCCTTGTGGCTGTGGTGACCTTGTTATTGGTGGTGGGATGTGTTCCCCTTCCCTTGTTGATCCTGCTGAAGCTGCTTTCTCAGGATGATGTTGTGTAGCATAGCACAGATGGTGATATTTCAGTACATGTTCATGGATTGTACTGCAGGGCTCCCCCAGATATATCTATGCAGCAGAACCATGACTTCAGCAGCCCAAACACATGTTCTATGATATTTCTGGTTTGAACATGTGCCTCATTATGGCGTTCTTCTGTGTGTGTGTGTGTGCATTTTGATGGGTGTCATCAGCCATGGTCCCAGTGCATAACCTTCATCCCCCAGTAAATGACCCTGTAGGATATCCCCCCTAGTGAACATCTGATACTGTTGTGAGGTGTACCAGTCATGCAAACCATGGTAACTGCCTGGGTTGCCAGCAGACATGTTCAAGATGATTCCCTTGGCATTACACATGACTTGGAAGTTAATTGAGTGAAAGACCTTTCTATTTATGTAGAGCCTTTTCTGTTCCCCGGGTGTTGCCTTAATTTCTATATGTATACACTCTATGGCACCCAGTACTTCAAGGTAGTGTGCTACAGGGTAGAACTCCTGCATATTTCTGGCCCTGTATTCAGGAGTAAGGGGAAAATATATGTGGTCAATGGCATGTTGGAGCATTGCATTCAAGAAATGATGGAGGATCCTGGATGATGATATCTGCGACACCCCCAGCATGCCCCTTGTTGGTCTCTGAAAAGTTCCTGCAGTTAAAATTCTAAATGCTACACATACCTTTGTCTCCACTGGTATGGGCTCCCCTCAATTTGCCCTGGGAATGAGTTGAGGATGACAGAGGTTGCAGAGTTCCGGTAGTGTGTCTCTATACTCCCTGTAGCACTCTACAATTTCCATGTCATGCAGATTATAATAAGTTAAACAGGGTCTGAAAACTCGTCTCCTTCTTGGCTGTTGTCTGTTAGCAGCAGCATAGACTTCAGCCTGTTGCACACACACGTGAATTAAAGCAGCTGCAGCTCCTAGCATTCTTTCTGCGTAGACTCCTTTCTCTGGCTGTATTCCAATAGGTTTTGGAATTCACGTGGAAAACCAGCACTGAGTCTACACGGGTGCTTCATATCTTGTGAATAGCTAAACAGCACTGAAAATAGAAATCAAAACCAGTCACCAGACTCAAAACACATGCAAGGAGCGATTGTTAAGGAAGAAATATCAGACAACTCCTTTAAAAGTAGAATGAGAATAAAATAAGTAAATAGAAAATTCATAGATAATTGTTTCATCTTCTGGAATCGTAATTCAGAGTCGCAAAATAGTGAGACTAAATGAGCTAAAATGTGGACTTGTATATAGTAAATCCTAGATTGGTCTTTCTCAGATTTTTCTCTTGTGTCTAAGGTATGGTGATCTCAGAGTTATTACATATTAAGTATGGAGGTTGTGGTGGTGCATGGGGCTTCCCCACCCTGCAAAAATCAACTTTAAGAGAAGAACAACAATATTTGACATCTGTCATTCTCCTGTATAATAATACTTTTTTTGCGTAATTCTAGGATGATGTCTCTCAGAATAATAATAGGGGCCAAATTCATAACATAATGGAGGTGTATGTGTTTTAACACATATTTTAATAACCGTTTAAATGTATTAGAAAGTGTAAAACATAGTGAAAATACTCAGGCATTTGCATTATTATTTTTTGGACAAAGCCATAACCCTCTGTTCCTTATCTTCCAACGAGGCTGCAAGCCACTTTTCTCAGTTTTACTCTTGTCCCCAACTCTTGCTTTTCTAGGCACCAGCTGTTTTAGACCAAGTCCAGGGACTGATAATGTCCATGTACACCATGACTACGTTTCGTCTGCAGTCAAGTGTTCTTGTATTCCAGTCATAAAACTGGAGGTGGTTTAACCCCCTCATAGAGGGGTACTGTTCTCACTTCCTTATATTTCTTAGGAATTTCTGCATGGACTAGAGATCTGTAGATGATATGAATCCAGGTATCTGTCAGAACATTGTAAGGTTCCTGAAGATCTCTTGCAGCATCCCCTTAGGGAAGCTAATTCATAGGTTCATAGGAGTGGTCATAGGAGTGTACTAGGCTAATGGCCCTGGAACCTTTATAAGCCTAGCCCATAGATTTCCTGGCAACATGCCACCCGACCTTATTTCCCAGTGCCTTTGTCCAACAGGGCCACTGAAATGATCCCCAGGGTGAATTTTCTATTTCCCACCCACTCGTCAAGATTCCTCTTGCAGATGGTCAGTGAGGTGCTCTGTTTTACGTGTAAGGGAAGTCTATTCCAGAGCATGGGCAGTCTCTGGGTTAGCAACCTGTCCCTCCAACAAGTTCTGTTGATTGTGGTAATGAGGTTGAGGTCTCTGGCTCATGTGTCATGGACAAATTGGGATTTCCTTAGATGTAGCATATCTAGTAGTGCTGGGTCTGACATGGCTTTGTAGGTCAAACAGAGTTCGACTCTAAGTAGGTGATATGATACTGAGAAAAGTTGGAGGTTTTTTAGTCTTTCTGCATAGGGCAAGTGTTTAAGGCCTAGGATCCTCTTAGTGAGGTATTTTTGTGGACTTTCTAGTTGTTGCATATGTTTGGTGAGGTACATGCCGAATGCGGCATTGTACTTTATAATTGGTCTAATGAGGGAAGAGTAGAGAGAGACAATGACCTCTTTCTTCCTGGAGGTAAAACCCTTTGTAATGAGATGTGCTATGTAGAAGGATTTTCTGACCACAGTGGCAATGTGATTATCAAAGGATAGGTTGCTATCCACTTGTGTTCTTAGATCTCTTATGACACCTTTGGTGTTCAGTGGACTACTATTGATGTGGTAGTTCATGGGTACCGTGTTCTTCCCAAAGGGAATGATAATGCATTTTTTTGGTGTTGAGCTTAAAGCCATGGTTCGGACACCAGTCATTGGTTTCCATGAGGACCTTCTGTAGAATATCAACATCATTTGGGGAGCTAATAATGGTTCCCAATTTGCAGTTGTCTGCAAACTTTGTCAGCCCGAGTCCTTTGGTTTTGGCTTGGACTTCAGAAAAGTAGATGCCAAACAGGAGAGGACCCAGGATTGATCCCTGTAGAACTCCACTCATGACTGGTTGTTAGTGGAAGTCCACTACTTTCACAGTGTGAGCTCTATCAGTAAGCCAGTTTGCAACCCACCTTGTGACATAGGGGTTGATGTCTAATTTAGTGAGTTTATCTATGATTTCTGAGTGGGGAATTGTATCGAAGGCTTTGGCCATATCGAGATAGACTTTGTGAACTAGCTTGCCTTCATCCACAGCTCTGGTGACAGTCTTGAAGAAGTCTACCAGCTTGAGCAAACAAGATCTACCCTTAACAAATCCAAACTGTGTGGAGTCTAGAGTCTGAAGATTCCCTGTGTCCTTATTTATTAGGTTCATGATGATACACTCCATAGCCTTGCATACCAGACTCGTCAGGCTAATGGGGCGATAGTTCCCAGGGTCTGTAGTCACACCTCCTTTGTAGAGTAGGATGACTGTAGCAGTGCGCCATTTGGTGGGGACAAAGCCTGAGATGAGGCTGTGATTGAACAGGACACACAGGTGTGGTGCCAGTTCATTTTGCAATTCATGTAGAACACAGCCTGGGATGTTGTCAGGTCCCATGGAAGCTGCATTCTTGGCCTTGGACAGTGTGATTTTAACCTGTGCAGTTGTAATATTGGGTACTAGGCATTACTCAGGTATTGTGATTGCCCTTTAGGGGGTGAGAGAGTGGTAAAGTTGGTATTGAATCTGTCAGCCTGTATATTGGCACTGTCTGTTGGCTCAGAATAGAATTACCATTGTGTAGTAGCTCTGAGCAAATCTGAAAATTGACTTGTAGATTTCTGACATAAATAGAAGGCCTTGTGGTTGTCCTTAGTATCTGTTGCGATTTTGTTTTCGTAGCTAGCTTTAGAGGATTTGATGAGGGATCTCAGCTTTTTGTTGAGGGTGACATGGGAATTTGTCCAGTCTTTGGACTTCGCCTTGTTCTGCAACAGTTTCTTCCTTCTGTTGAAGAGTTTGTTTGTTTATGGCAGGGGACTACCTGTTTGGCTTCCTTTTTTTGGAGGAGAGCATCTTGGTTCTATTGGGAATGGCCTGTTCCATGCATTTCTGTATGTGTTCGTACAGTGCATTGCATTTATTCTCCATTTGCATGGGTGTTGTAAAGTTATCCACCTCAGTTTTAGAAGCCCAAAGTTGGCTTTGGTAAAGTTTTTGACAGTGGTTTCCTTTGCGGGGGGTGTGGGTGGGGTATGGATATCCATGGTGACAAGCTTGTGGTCAAATCTGAAAAGGGAGGAGTTGACATTTGGTGTAGAGCAACCGCCACCCATATTGGTAATAACCAGGTCGAGGATGTTGTTACTCCTAGTGGGGGTACGAATGAGCTGTCCAGGGCATTGGAATTGATGAATTCCAGGAAACGTTGAGCAAGTGTGTTGGTTCTTGAGTAGGTTTCTCAGTTAATGGAGGGGTAGTTAAAGTCACCCAGTATGAGGGTGTTGGGTTGCACCTTAATATTTTCCAGGGTGTTTAGGAATGTAGAGTGGGAGTCTTGGGGCATGGTAGGGGATCTATAGCAGGCAACAACCTGGATTGCAGTCTTACCCAGTGTTAGTTGTACCTGGAGTATCTCTGCTGCATTATGTTGGGCTACTAGCCTGGAGGTGTGCATATCCTTTATGAATATAGAGACACCACTGCCTTTAGGGCTTCAGTCCACATTTTGGGGCTGAAAGGTGTGGTATGAGTTATAGCCTGGTAACTCAGGAGTGCTTTCAGGTGCCTTGAACCAGTTCTCCGTTACTGCACAAATGTTGATGTTCTCTATTTTAAGGAGCACTTCGAATGAGGGATTTTGAGATTTAGACTTCTAGCATTGAGTAGCATAACCCTCAGATTACATTTGCTTGTAGATGTTACGGTGGTATTTTGGTCTTCTGGGCATTGCCTAAAAGGGCACTATAGGGGTGGCAAGGGCCTTGGCCAGTATATGGAATCCCAGGGGTGACAGATGCAGGCCATCTCTGGCAAATCATCGAGGTCTGTCAATCATGTCATCCCAGGCAGATACTGGATCCCCTTGGAATGACACCAGAAACTTATTTAATTATTGAAGTCAATCATTTTTTATTTGTACTGCGTATCATTCTTGATGACGGTAAGATGCTACTCAGGACTAGGGTCATGCCCTCCTGGGCTACATGATCCGAGAGCTCCTCTGTGTCTCTTTTCATGTAGTCCAGAGAGGTGCA